>NC_088360.1:62623247-62653247 GCF_034508935.2 Berghia stephanieae | reverse complement strand
AATTTTGACAATCTGCCCTTATCTTAGAGTTTTTTTAAGCCAGTGTCAATAGCAACAGGACACTCTTTGCCTCTGTCATTCGTAACCGACTTATTTTCCTTCCTTTCTCAATCTAAATATAACTGATATATTAGCGACGCTATAATGTATCCCGTAACTAGTCTCAGACTAAACTTGAAGTCCAACCCGAGCAAGGGACTCAAACGTGGCAAAGCTTAGTCCGAAGGTGCCTTGGTTTTAGTCGGGGACTTGCTTGGTCAGCTCATATAAAAAGCAAAACCTTAGGGCTCGAACCCGGACCACCTGAGTGAAAGTACAATGCATGTTCTACAAGGTCATCTCTCCACCTTCCCGGACAACCCTCTTTTTCGTCATTTTAACACAGCGCCTTTCTTTCTTTTAAATGCATTGATGAATTGATATGATCCCCCAACTTGACCAAAGAATTTTAATCACAGATTTCAAAGAAGCCATTAAGTCTATTGACTCTTGAATGAGAACCTGGTCAAGAGCAGTGAACAGTATTGCAAGTGTACCAAACTGTTGACTTGTATTGATTGAAATAGAATTCGATTCCGCATGGCTTGATGGGAGAATGAATGAAGCACTCTGAAGCGCATTGGGCAAGGAGAAACTGTTGAAATGCACAATATTAGGGTTGATATTTATTTATGACTTACCTGAAGGCAGCATCTGGCATTGTGCCAGTTCTGTAAGAGTGTATGGATTGGTGAGGTCCAGCTCAAAGACTGCTGAGTCTGTGTCTGTGAATGCCAGTTTGGTGTTGTCTGGTATCCAGTCCCACACACGATTATAAGGAACGTGAATAGTGCCGAATAGATAGGCTGGCGGACGTCTCTGGACAGTCCATAGAAAGGAGTTTAGACCTCGATCCTAGAGGTTAAATATAGGATGAAGAAATTAGGAGTGCTGATTTGGTTGTATCGGTTTTGTTTTAAATTGTAAAAAACGTTTGCGAGTTTTAGGTAATTGTGACTATTCTCTCTCTCTCTCTCTCTCTCTCTCTCTCTCTCTCTCTCTCTCTCTCTCTCTCTCTCTCTCTCCCTCTCTCTCTCTCTCTCTATCTATCCATCTATCTATCTATCTATCTCTCTCTCTCTCTCTCTCTCTCTCTCTCTCTCCTTTCCTTCTCTCCTCCCTCCCCTGCCTCTCTCCTTTCTTTCTTTCTCCCCGTATTGTATCTCTCTTTCTCATACATACATAAACACCACATCTCCACAATGACAATATTGTCATACAACAACGAAAAGCCTGTTTTATCTGGCAAGATGTTTCACCTCAATGTACCGATAAATCAAAATGAACCCCCAACTTGTCATGAAAGCATTTCATTTGAGACAAATAATAAATATCAATTCTAAATATATTTGACAAGTTCGGGTCATATAAGCCATCACTATTTGAAGTTAATACTTACTGGCGAAAATTCGAAAAGAATACTTGGTCGGAGTTCTTTAGTCAAGATGTTAAAACTAAAAAAAAATGAATTTACAAAAGCTCTTTGAAGTAACGATAAAAAATAGTTGTAATCGAATGGAATAGTAAATATCCAAAAGAATAACAAAAAAATTGGACTAATTTAAGGGGCGGTTGGGGTCTTTTCTAAAAAAAATGTAATTACCTATATTGGGCGGTTTTAATCATTCTTTATCGTCAATATAGGTTAAAAAACAAAATTTATGGTGAAAAATTTTATCTTTGAAGGATTCTCCTAATAATTAGACCCAAACCGCCACTTAAATGGACAACACGGGAGGTCAAACTAACCCAAGCGTTTCAACAGGCCGGGTTTTAAACTGCAGGTCTCATGTTCGAGTTCCGCAGTGGTTGGTACAAAGTTGAATCCTTTAAAAAATTGTAATTGAGCAAATTTTCGCACCACATGCAGGTATAAAATGAGTGGGAACATTGACATTGTTGACATTGTCAAAAAATAAAATCATTGTAAAAGCGCCTCATGTGCCTCATGTCTTGTCCTACAATTAAAAATGTTGTTTACCCGAACCCTATGAACAGAGCTTTAAGCTCATCTAGTGGATTTTTCGAATTATAAAGGATTCAATAACGTCGTTTTCTAGTTCTTTTCTTTTTAATTTAGAAAAATAATATCAAAAAAAAATATAACAACAACAACAACAAAATTTTTTTTTTAAAAATAGAAAAAATAAGAAAATAAAAATCAAGATAGGTCCTTTGACCGAAAAAATCAGAAGCTCAGCCTACGATTTTGCGACAAATTGCTAAGTAAGACTAGGAGGTAAACAAATTATCCTATCTATATGAAGATAGCGATAAGGAAGGAAAATAATTTTAAAAGCCATTTAAAATTGCAGTTCTGCAAATAAAAATAGATCTCTGTTGCTCACCTGCTCAATTGCTTGTTTATAATACAAATTAGACGTCTTAAAGAGCACCAAAATCTTATAGTCTCACCAGTTTTCAGAGCGAGTGTGCCTTCAACATTAGACAGTGTTACTACCGGCTACTTGAATGATTATCAGATATAATAACCACTTCTCCGATATGCTGGAGAAGAATTAACCGAGCTAAATCCAGTCATCCATTGCCTTTTTCTGTACGTCATTCTATGATGAGACAATCGGCGACTGAATATGCTGATCTTTAGGTTATGGGAGCTAAAAACACATTGAATTAGTTATGCAATGTAATAGCAAAAGTAAGTGCCAGAGCAAGGGATAGAGATTCTCCCATAAAGATATAAATGGACATCGTCACTTTGATTCCAATGAGGAAATGAAGATGATGATGATGATGATGATGATGATGATGATGATGATGATGATGATGATGATGATGATGATGATAATAATAATAATAATAGTAATAATATAATAATAATAATAATAATAATAATAATAATAATAATAATAATAATAATAATAATAATAATATATATAATAATAATAGTGATGATGATGTTGATGATATTAATAATAATAATAATAATAATAATAATAATAATAATAATAATAATAATAACAATAATAATAATAATAATAATAATAATAATAATAATAATAATAATAACAATAATAATAATAATAATAATAATAATATATATATAAAAATAATAAATAATAATAATAATAAACATGATGATGATGATGATGATAATTAAAATAATTATTAATAATAATAATAATAATGAATGAATGGCTGCGCAGTCTCTATGGACGCTTGCCGTGAATGTGTCCGTCACATTGAGTTTGTCAGTCTGTTTCTATTATCCAGTTAGAGATGAAGTGAGTAGAAAAGTGCCAGAAGACAATAGCAAATAAACATTTTTCGCGGCGGTGGTGGGGTTTGAACCTGCGACCTTATTGGTACAACTCCGCCTGGCCGATGAGAGCCTGACTCTACCGTATGAGCTATCCACGAACACAAAAATATTTGTTTCAGACTCAGGTCATTCCTAGAGCTCTCTCTCTCTCTCTCTCTCTCTCTCTCTCTCTCTCTCTCTCTCTCTCTCTCTCTCTCTCTCACCGACTTCTGGAGACCGCGGGTTCACCACAAAACCATCGCGAAGTTACCTGGCCAGCAGTTAAGCTTAATAGCCAATAATCTCAACACAAACATATAACACAGAAACGATTGAGACATTGAGTATGCTCCGGTATATGGGGTGAATTTTTAATTCAGAAAAGTGAGTGGAGCGGGCACTTATGTTGGTAACAACAAGAGATGAAGTGAGTAGAAAAGTGCCAGAAGACAATAGAGTATAAAAAATTTTCGCGGCGGTGTTCCAAATTTTTTTTTTTAATTCTCTATTGTCTTCTGGCACATTGAGGTTTGTGCTGGAATATTTTCATCTCGTCTGAGCACGTGTCCAAACAGTTTCCATCTTTGTTTCTTTATACGCGTATTGCATATCTCGTATACATCCTCATTACTGATTTAATCTGGCCACTGTACCCCAATAAATCGTCTCAATTTTCGCGATAAAGGGAGTCCAGGGTGTCCAAATTCTTTTTTTTTTGTAAGACCCCACGTACCATAGTTGTAAATAAGGATTGGCAGCACTAGCGCTTCGTAAAAGTGTATTTTTAAAAATGTTCATTAATGATGTCCTGTTCCAAACGTTGTGTAGTTCTCTGAATGCACCTTGAGCTAGCAGTTTTCTCCGTTTGATGTCTTCATTCTCATTAATCAAGTTTCCGAGTTTTCTTACACTTTTCCATTCCGTTTGTTTCTTGCTAACCACTGTAATTTCTGTTTTGATTTGTTTACCTTTAGATTCCAATGTCGCAGAGTATTTGATAATATTGGTATGTGCTGCTTCGCCAGGTCTACTGTGTCAGATATGATATCAACATCCTCTGCGTAAATCAGTTCGCGGGTAAGGATTTGAGGAATCGGGAGTTTTTGTCTTAATCCTTTTAGTGCTGCTTCCAAATAAAGGGTAAAAAGGATTGGGCTCAGACTTGGGGAGTTCCCTGCGATGTTATTGGTGAAACTTTTTCCGCACCAGATGTAAACGTAAGTGTTGGTCGGATATGATATTTTTCGAGAAATTAATTTAGTACCTTCAACAGCTTTGTTCTGCAGATTGTATCAAAGGCAGATCTCATGGCAATGCCCAATATGGTAAACTCTTCTTTGTATTTTTCAGTTCTGGCTTTCAACAACCTATGAGCCCATAAAATGTCACTGGTACTCCTAGATTTTCTGAATCCGCTCTGTGTCGACAGATATTCCTCCACCTTTAATCTTATTCTGTTGAGTGTTAATACGCTGAGCAGATTTCTAAGTGTTGAAAGAAGAAAAACTGGTCTTAGATTTGCTAGTGGCCCTTTTTTCTTGTTTGGTTTATTCAACAAAATCAGTTTACCGGACCCGAGACGTTCGAACATTCCATTAAACAAATTAGCAATGGCGACTACGTGTGGTTCAGTTAGACATTTTAGCTTTTCTGCTTTGATGGTGTCAATTCCTGGATCCTTATGATTGTTAAGTTGGTCTGCACTAACCTCAAGGTCGGTGATTGGTTCTTCCAGACTTGATTCGGGTTATTCGAATGGTTCTATCTGATGGTCCCCTTCGTACTTATTCTCGAAAAAGTTTTTAACTCTTTCAACTATTTGCTTGTCATCACAGATTACTTTACCCTCATTACCAAATATCATAAGACGACTTGTTTGTTTCTTATTAATGTTATAACAGCGTTGAGAGAGACAGAGAGAGAGAGAAGAAGAAGAAGAAGAAGAAGAAGAAGAAGAAGAAGAAGAAGAAGAAGAAGAAGAAGAAGAAGAAGAAGAAGAAGAAGAAGAAGAAGAAGAAGAAGGGTGAAGAAGACGTCTTTCTGCGTTTTTTTCCCTTTAATTCCCATTGATAACAACAACCCTTAGGTCAGCCAAGTCTTAACAAATAACGAGTTTATTACTTAACATTTTTATCTGGACCTCCCATCACCACTCAAGTCAACTTACTAATGTAAAACTAATAATGTCCATTGTATAACTACCTCGCTTATCGCCCTTGCTGCCATATCCCATAACTCACTCCGCCTGACAGTTATCTCATGGACGGTTGTAGTCCGTACAAGTGCAATTCGCTTAAATCAGCATTGAATGGTTGGTGTACTTTTGTACATGTGGATGTCAAGAGCAGACGATGGTGGGCGTACTATAAGAAAGTCAGGACGGACCCAGCTGCACTGATTATGATCTAAGAGTATGCTCTCTCTGTGGAGTGGGTTCAGTGTTTGAGCGACGAGCTTTGATGATGAGCAATTTTGAGACTGAACGTCTTTTATTTATAAATTATTTTTTATTTTAATTTTTGATATCTTTTTATTATGTAGCATCTATAAATGTAACTGAATGTCTTTAAAGCATAGACGATGGCCAGTCCTTTACACTCTATTACAGAGTACCGTGATTCCCTGTTCATAATTTCCTCCTTGCATAAAAGCAAGGCATGAGAGTTCCCTCGTGCTCTTGTATTAGTACACCTGCGTTGCCTTATCAGACGCATCAGTTCTTACAACAAATTCTTTTGACATGTCGGGTAATTTAAGAATTGGTTCTTAACAGAGTGCTGCCTTTAATTGATTAAAGATATTCTGACAGGTTTATGTCCAAACAATTTTATTCGGTGACCCTTTCTTTGTCAGATTTGTTAATGGTGTCGCGATGTGCAGTTGTAAATGTATTTCGTGTAAAAATTCAGGAGCCCTAGTACTTTGTGTACTTCTTTTTTTTTTGTCTTTGGTGGTTGCAATGCGCGACTTTTGTTTGTTTTTCTGTCTCGGGTGTCTGTGTCCCATTACCAACGGTACGGCTAATCCTGCATTCGCAGCTTCCATATGAGTGTCTCAATCGAAATGTTTTTTTAAAAAGCATATTTGCATGGAATGTCTTTGTTGTGTTGTTAACTTGAATCTCGTCATTAACACCAGATCGTTCTGCTATTACTTTGAATGGTGCTTTCCATGTGGTTAAGAGTTTACTCCAGTCTCGTAAGAGTATTAATACTTTGTCACCAACCTCAGATTTTCTTGATTTGCTTTTGCGATCGGAGTATTGTTTTTCTCTGCTTTCTTACTGACGATTTCTGTGCCAGTTTACACGCTTCCTCTATTCTGTTTTTCAGGTTTTTGACATACTTGTAAGCAAACATCATTTCTCTACTGTCGTCCTCATTCCCTTTACAAATATCAGCTACCACGTCGATCAGACCGCGAGGTAATCGTCCATAAATCGATGGATGTCCTGTAGTTCTGACAGTGCTCAATAAATTCACTATTCAGAGCATAATAGAATGAGTAAAATCAACTCACATTCCGTCAAACAATACGGCCGTTTCGACAGGAAGTAGATCCGTGGTTCATTTAGGATATGGTGTGGTGCCTGGAGTCACGTAAAGCAGCAAAAAGGTGTGACAGATTGCGCATCGGGGCTCTAACGGGGCCGATTAGAGATAGACGACGATTGGGATTGTTTGGAAGCTTTAACCCTTTGCCCACTAGTCATTATGACATCGGAAATGCTATCGCCTTCTACGCCAGAACAGAAATAGAGGGTGGAGCCTACCATGATATAACATTTTATGGAGCCCTAATTTCATCATATCAGTTCTGTCCACTGACAGGTGGGTGGGTATCGCTTTCCAGAACTTGTGTCCTTATATGAAATTCTGAGTTTTTGACCAATCAACGATTGCTCTTTTGATAGCTCGCTTGTCAAAATGAGTCAGCTCAACCCTTGATTTATGTACAGGCATCACAGGCGGTATATGTTGTGTAACTTCAAAGACCACGTTTGACCGAAAGCAATGAATGGAAGCCCTACTGTGGCGTGGAGAACGAGGTCTTGTATGTATAGTTACGTCATATCTCAACGCTCGTGAATTCTTAGTACGGCTGGACTCACAATCAAAACACGAAATATGTGTTTTAAACTCTTGAATCAATCGAGTTACATCAGTGCGTTCGTCTCATTGAGAAATGAAAAACTATATATAAATCAAGAACATCGACCGGAAAACAAGGAAATTATCATAAAATTATAAAATTTGAGAAAGCTATTTTCAAAATCAAATCTATTACAAAAAAGGTTATTTCTAGACCGATTTTTATGAGACAAAGACAATTTTTCTCCACTTTTCAAGCTGATTCCAACAATGAGGTTTTCAAATTTATCGCGATAAGATTATTTGTCATTATTTTTTTTTTTATACCCAATTGACTGCTCAGGAAATGAATACGTAATCCTTGGCGGCTAGCGAGTAGGTGTTAAATTTTGCTTACCCTTTCCCACGTAGACGCACGCACACACACACACACACACACACACACACACACACACACACACACACACACAGACTTATCGTCGTCAAGCATCCTATCGTTCGGCTCGACGATTAAAAGGGGTTCGTATCGTCGCTAAAATAATTACAAAATACATATATTTAAAATATATTTATGGTAATGTGAATTAAATATTTTAATGCTCTAATATATCAAGAATGATCATTATTATGATTTATTACGGTGTGAATTGAATTTGACTTTTAAAACTGAAGTTTAATCTGACACCCTACTCGCTGTTATCATTCGAGTCTAAGTTGTAATAAGGCAACTTTGGCCAGAAGTGAAAGACATACATTGTGTGTTCAGTCTGTGTGTGTGTGTGTGTGTGTGTGTGTGTGTGTGTGTGTGCGTCTGCGTGGGAAAGGGTAAGCAAAATTTAACACCTACTCGCTAGCCGCCAAGGATTACGTATTCATTTCCTGAGCAGTCAATTGGGTATTAAAAAAAAATAAAGACAAAGAATCTTATCGCGATAAATTTGAAAACCTCATTGTTGGAATCAGCTTGAAAAGTGGAGAAAAATTGTCTTTGTCTCATAAAAATCGGTCGAGAAATAACCTTTTTTGTAATATATTTGATTTTGAAAATAGCTTTCTCAAATTTTATAATTTTATGATAATTTCCTTATTTTCCGGTCGATGTTCTTGATTTATATATCGTTTTTCATTTCTCAATGAGACGAACGCACTGATGTAATTCGATTGATTCAAGAGTTTAAAACACAGATTTCGAGTTTTGATTGTGAGTCCAGCCGTACTAAGAATTCACGAGCGTTGAGATATGACGTAACTATACATACAAGACCTCGTTCTCCACGCCACAGTAGGGCTTCCATTCATCGCTTTCGGTCAACCGTGGTCTTTGAAGTTACACAACATATACCGCATGTGATGCCTTTACATAAATCAAGGGCTGAGCTGACTCATGTTGACAAGCGAGCTATCAAAAGAGCAATCCGTTGATTGGTCAAAAACTCAGGATTTCATATAAGGACATAAGTTCTTGAAAGCGATATCCACCCACCTGTCAGTGGACAGAACTGATATGATGAAATTAGGGATCCATAAAATGTTATATCATGGTAGGCTCCACCCTCTATTTCTATTCTGGCGTAGATGTAGAAGGCGATAGCATTTCCGATGTCATAATGACTAGTGGGCAAAGGGTTAAAGCTTCCAAACAATCCCAATCGTCGTCTATCTCTAACGGGACCCGTTGGGGCAAACTCAGTATTGGCTGGTCAACAGCAACTTTTAACATTTAGGACGGGACATGACGCCTATAGGCGATGTTACATTTTTTTTTTCGGACAGAAACAACGCCGGTAACGGTCAAGTACTCATTTTACACCTGAGTACGGTGAGAGAATGTGAGTAAAGAGCCTTCTCCATGGACTAAACTATGCGCCGAGCGAGGCTCGAACCCTGGACCTTCCGATCCGAAAGCGAGTGTCATACCACTAGTCCACATAGCCGCACATAAATATTATACTACATTTTATATATATATATATATATATATATATATATATATATATATATATATATATATATATATATATATAAAGCAAATAGCGGCAGGTAGATAAATAGACAAATAGATATATAGATGGATAGATAGATAGATAGATAGATAGATAGATAGATAGATAGATAGATAGATAGAGAGATAGATAGATAGATAGATAGATAGATAGATAGATAGATAGATAGATAGATAGATAGATAGATAGATAGATAGATAGAATGATTGATTGACAGATAAAAAGATAGTTGTATATATATATATATATAATATATATATATATATATATATATATATATATAATATATATATAGATAAATCGACTGATAGATAGATGTATAGATAGACAGCTCGATAGATAGATACACCGATTAGTGGATACAGTATGATAGATGGGGATAGAAAGACAGATAGATAGATAGATAGATAGATAGATAGATAGATAGAGAGTTAGATAGATAGATAGAACGTCAGAAAGAGATTTTTGGGATTTGTGGGTGATTGATGCAAATTAAATGTTAAAATGCTTATTTTGGTGCCTACCTGTCTTCAAAGTAGTCCCAGGTTTGATTGTTACTCTTGGGATAGGAGGCGAGTCTATAACAAAGTACTTCCGTCAGATCTAACAGACCAAACTATCCAATCACTGCTCGGTGGACAGTGCGGTCAGAAAAAAAAATATCGACTTCACCCGGGGTCGATCTCGGTTACTTTCCGTGTGGAGCGAGTGCTATACTAACTGACCCCATACTTGTCTGTTAAGCCCCCCAACCCCACCCCACCCCCCCCCCCCCCCCCCACACACACACAAACCCTTAATCAAAAAAAGAAATTCTTACCTTTTTGTCACAACCGTGATTGACACAGGACGATACCATTCCGACGAGTATGAGAGGTGACATGAGACACCATGTAACCAACATTGTGACGGTGGGGAGCCATGAGTCCTGCTGGTTGGCCAGCCTGGGGCCCGCAGTCAGGCTCGGTGGGCCACTAGTCAACGTCGCCTGGTGCCCGATCGCGGCAGTTATATGTAATCCAATTCGAATTAATTAATATTATTTTTTTAACAAAATGGTATGATGCACTCCTTGCATAGTTACATCAAGAAAATACGTCTGTGAAGTGAAACACCAACATTGCCCACAATATTCACATTTTTATACTTTATGCGGCGTCGTTTGATTAAGACGATATATTTGCATTTATCGATATCCTTTATTGATATAAGCAATTCAAATGAGCTGTTAAAATTATTCAGTAAAAAATCCGAGCTCCGTCTCAAAAATGAATATCTTCGTAGACTTATGACCCGGTGATGTTGTTAATCTTGTGGACTTTCCGGTTTGCTGTGAAGAGAAAAAAAATGTATGAGTAAAAATGCTGTTTTTACCAAAATAATTTGAAGCATCCATTGGCTAAATCATCGATGAGGCGCCCCTCTAGTCCGCGAAATACCCAGGCGAAAATTTGTTAAAATGTTTTATGAAATCCACCTCTTAGTTCACTAAGCGAATTTAAACTATATCTTAAACCCTTTACTGCCGGTACTGCTGAATACTGAAAGCCACCGAAATCTACCGAAACCCACCGAAATCTACCGAAATCCACCAAAATGTACGGAAACCCACCTTTCGGTGGACTAAAGTGGGGATTGAACCAAAGACTATGGAATGAGAGCACCAGTGAGGATTGAATCAGAGACTATGGGAGGTAGGTATCAGTGGGGAGTGAACCCAGAACTGTGTGAGGTGGATACAAGGGGAGTGAACCAGAGACTATACGAGCAGGGCACCAGTGGGGATTGAACTTGAGACTACGGTAGGTGGGTACCAGTGGAAAGTGAACCTAGAACTATATGTGAGGTCGGCACCAGTGGAGAATGAACCGGAGACTCTAGGAGATGGGCACCACTGGGGAAGGAACCAGAGACTATAGGAGGTGGACACTGATGGTGGGTGAACCCAGAACTGTGTGAGGTGAACAACAAAGGGGGGTGAACTATGGGAGTTGGGAACCATTGAGGAGTGAACCAGAGACAATGGAGGTGAGCGCCAGTGGGGAGTGTACCAGAGACTATGGGATGAGAGCACCGGTGGGGATTGAACCAGAGACTATGGGAGGTGACCACCTTCCATGGTCTTCGATTTACTCTCAACTAGTGCCCACCTGGTTCACTCCCCATAAGTAACCACCTCACATAGTTCTAGGTCCACTCCCCACTGGTACTCACCTCCGATAGTCTCCATCCAGTTCAATCCCCATCGATACCCACCTCCAATAGTCTCTGGTTCAATTCCCAACGTTGCCCACGTACTGGAGTATCTGGTTTACTCCCCACTCATGCCAACCTCCCATAGTCTCCAGTTCAATCCCCACTGATACCCACCTCCCATAGTCTCTGGTTCACTTCCCAACGGTGCCCACGTACTGGAGTATCTGGTTTACTCCCCACTCGTTTTGGATCTAGGCAGCCAAATAAAGAAGAAAGAAATGTTGGACATCAGCCTAGATTTCAAAATAGATTTCTTGGTCCCACTAACTACTTCTACTACGATAATAATAATAATAATAATAATAATAATAATAATAATAATAATGATAATGATAATGATAATGATAATGATAATGATAATGATAATGATAATGATAATGATAATGATAATGATAATGATAATGATAATATAATAATAATAATAATAATAATAATAATAATAATAATAATAATAATAATAATAAATAATAATAATAAATAATAATAATAATATATATAATTATTATTATTATTATTATTATTATTATTATT
This sequence comes from Berghia stephanieae, assembly GCF_034508935.2. Lineage (NCBI taxonomy): Eukaryota > Metazoa > Mollusca > Gastropoda > Nudibranchia > Aeolidiidae > Berghia > Berghia stephanieae. The sequence goes on along the minus strand of NC_088360.1, from coordinate 62,641,065 downwards.
ATTATTATTATTATTATTATTATTATATTATATCATTATCATATATATTTATTATTATTATTATTATATTATTATTATTATTATTATTATTATTATTATTATATATTATATATTATTATTATTATTATTATTATTATTATTATTATTATTATTATTATTATTATTATTATTATTATTATTATTATTATTATTATTATCATTATTATTATTATTATAACAATAATAATAATAATAATAATAATAATAATAATAATAATAATAATAATAATAATAATAATTATAATAATAATAATAACAATAATAATAATAATAATAATAATAATAATAATAATAATAATAATAATAATAATAATAATAATAATAATAATAATAATAACAATAATAATAATAATTGAGCTATATAGTTGCCTAACAGGCAAGACGTGTTTTTGTTGTTGTGACAAATTCTCTTAAATTTTTACCGATTTCAAGAATTTACACGTCTTATTTCAATTCAATTTTTATTCAAAGATTTTTGTACAACACGTAAGATACCATTGTGATATTGCTTTAATTATATTTTATACGGTTTCGACATCATTTTTATCGAAATTGTTTCGGACTATTTTACAATGTTTCACCAAGACCCCGCCATTTTTACTCGTTCTCACAACCAATTTTTACTGTCGGCTGTCGTTGGACTTTTATTCACTCTGCGCTTTTATTGTTTACAAATTGAAAACACACACTCCTGCCTCAAACGTGAACACCATTACAATCAACAAAAGATTGTCTGTAAACGTGGTGGTCGACGTAAACAACATGTTATTGAAACAACAGTCCCGCGACGTCCAGTGAGCTGTCATCGTTCAACTCGACCACCACAGACGTTAACAAAAATATTGACAAATGACACAAGACCAAGTCATGGAAATCATAACATTTGTATTGGCCATATTCACGCACAGATATCGAGAAACAAGACATTCGATATAATCGATGTCATAGATCAACACGATATCGATATTCTATATATAACTGAATCATGGTTGCATCAGTTCGGTGATGAACCTATCATGAAAGAAATGACACCTCCCGGCTACAAGATGGAATCGTTCCCAAGAAATGGACGATCAGGAGGGGGGATCGCCATCATATACAAACACGCTCTTTCGTCTAAAATACAAAAACAGGCCAATTTCGTTCAAAAGTTTTGAGTGTGTCCAAACCACATTGACCTACCCTCAAATTTCATTTTTAATCACTTGTATCTACAGACCACCCCCAAGCAAAAAGAACAAACTAAGACAGAATGATTTTTCTGACGAATTTTCTGATTTTGTATCAAAAGACACATCAAATAAGCGAAAATAATTTATCGGCGATTTTAATATTCAGTTTGATGTTGATAAGAATAGTCTCGTTAAAATTATAAAAAATATGCTGAATGAACATGGCCTGACTCAGTTAGTGACCTCTCCAACTCAAAGATTGGGGCACATCTTGGACTGGTTCATCACTGATACACCCTCGCTTGTTGAATCAATTAAAATATCAAAAAAGAAATTTCAGACCACAATCTGATTCTGGCAACTCTCAAATGCATCAAAGAGAAAGCAAAGAAAGTCAAGATAGTGTCTAGGGATACTAAAAGAATAGACATTAGTTCCTTCAAAAACAATCTGTCAGAGGAACTAGGAAGAATGGATATACCATCAGCACAGAAAACGGACGAGGTACTGTGCAACGTCAACGACAGGCATGCGCCAAAGACAACTAGAATAAAAAAATTCCAGGAAACCGTCTCCGTGGTTTAACCAGAGTGAAAAAATTGCCAAAAGGGAAAAAAGGAATGCAGAGGCATCGAGGAGAAAATCGGGCCTTGAGATCGACCGGCTGATATATATAGCAAAAAAGCATAAGTATAAAACCACCTGCAAAAGAGTAAAAAAGAAACTATTATAACACGATACTTTCATCAGTGAGGGACACTAAGGAATTTTTCTCTGTTTCAAAGGAACTTTTAGAGGAAGAAAAGGGCATGTGTCTACCCACTAATATCCCGGTAGAAAAGCAGCCGGACGCATTTTCAGATTTCTTTTCGGGAAAAATATCGAAAATTCGGAACAATTTGGACCTCGTGCAAAATGAAGATATAAATTTCCACCCTTTTTCGGGTTCACAGGGATTCTCTTGTTTTAAAGAAACAACTGAAGAAGAGATTTCTAAAATAATTTGTTCATTTTCCTCGAAGTCATGTGATTTAGATCCTTTACCAACTAATATTTTGAAATTATGTCTTCCTGAATTTATACATTGCATAACTTATATTATAAATCAGTCACTTATCTCAGGACAAGTCCCAGATATCTATAAACATGCAATTGTAAAGCCTCTCATAAAAAAGCAAAATCTCGATGTAAATGACCTTAGTAACTACCGTCCCGTCTCAAATCTGCCATTTCTTTCTAAAATCCTTGAAAAAGTTGTACTCAGACGTCTTTCACAACATCTCTATGAAAACAATCTATGGGAAAAATTTCAGTCAGCTTATCGTTCTTACCACAGCACAGATACTGCTCTGTGCTGTGTTGCGAGTGATTTGCTTGATGTTTTAGATAAAGGTTCTGTTTCTCTTCTGACATTGTTAGACCTTTCGGCGGCGTTTGATACTATTGATCACGGTATTCTCATTAAACGACTTAATATAACTTTTGGCTTGTCTGGGACTGTCTTGCAGTGGTTTCAATCTTATTTAGATGGCAGAAAGCAACAGGTTATGATTTTAGATAAACTTTCTCGTCAACATACATTGTCTTTTGGTGTTCCTCAAGGCTCTGTTTTGGGTCCAATTCTTTTTGTTTTGTATACTTCTCCATTATCTAATGTCATCACTGGTCATGGGCTGCGCTATCATCTCTATGCAGATGATACGCAACTTTATGCTACTGATAAAAACTAAAAATCTCGAAAATATTGTGAAACGTGTGGAAGAATGTGTGACGGATGTGAAAGAGTTGATGGATGCAAATAAGTTGAGAATGAATGAGTCAAAAACAGAAGTGATGATTGTGGGAAATAGAGGGCAGTTGAAGGTGAATGATGGTCTTGAGGTGTTGATTGGGGGTGAAAAGATCAAAGTTTCAAAGACTGTGAAAAATTTGGGTGTCTATTTTGATTCAGAAATGAGAATGTCAGCTCATATTTCTGCTCTCTGTAAATCTTTATACTTTCAATTGAAGAAAATCAGTTCGATCCGTCAGTATATTGTAATTGGAACATGTAAAACATTGGTTGTTTCCCTCATTTTTTCGAAACTAGATTATTGTAACTCCCTGCTTGTCAACTTGCCTCAGGCTTCTATTAAACAATTACAACTACTGCAAAACAGTGCAGCAAGATTAGTTTTTGGCAAAAAAAATTTGATCATGCAACCCGTTTGTTGGCCTCTCTCCACTGGTTGCCCATTGAAAAGCGCACATATTACAAAGCAGCGTGTCTTGTTTATAAGTGTTTGACTGGTATAGCACCGGAATATCTCACAGATCACGTGGTCATGTGTAAATTTGAAAATTACACTTTAAGATCATGTAATGACCAAACGAAAATTTCGGAAAAAAGATCAAGGACAAATTTTGGTGATAGATCGTTTGCTTGTTTCGGCCCCAAGATTTGGAATGAACTACCACGTGGTCTGAGGGAGTGCAAGTCTTTACCTACCTTTAAAAAGAATCTCAAGACAAATTTTTACTGTATTTGTTTTTATTGACTCTATGAATCCTTGATTTTGCTATGAATTATTATTATTTTTTTTTTTTCACTTAAAATTGATATTTATATTGTAAAGTGCCCAGAGCTGGTGTTTTACACGAGAATGAGCGCTATATAAATGTGTATTATTATTATTATTATTATTATTATTATTATTATTATTATCAATATGGTATTTTATCGTCCCACGACAACCACAATGTGTTAATTGGATACTCACGAAATACTCCCTAGCGTAACGAAGACGCAAGCTTCACATCTATATGAGAAATCGCTCAAACTCCGCCAATATCGGACAATAAAAATTAAGTGCGAACATCTGACAGACACGCCCACCATCCTATGTTCAAAACAAAGAATCATATATGGGAATTAACAGGACAATCTAGCCTTTTAAACCTGCTACTCACAACAAGACATTATCTCCAAAAAAATATATCTTAAAGGACAGACGTGTTTTTATCCTGTGCAGTCAGTGGTGTGGTATTCATTTATAAGGGGTGGGTGGATTACATTGAGATAACTTTCTTAAATTTCTTTCTGATCTACAGTCTGTATCAACAGCTTTTTCTGCATACTGTACGTCTCTATTCCTATGAGGTTGCTATGCATGATATCATTATGACTTTGCTACATGTACTGTGAACATATATTTTAATACCATGGTTTCGCTAGTTTGTTTATCTAGCGCCACCGGTACTGCCTGAGGCCAGAGTACCTCAGTTGTTTACTTCATGCTATCTGGGCGTAGGCATTATATATATATATATATATATATTATATATATATATATATATATATATATATAATATACACTTTCTTCATCCAAAAAATGGAAATTCGTTTACAGATGTGGCATGCATAAAAATTTATAAACACAAAGTTCAGAATCCATGGCGACAATGTATGTAAATGTAATAAATATACAACCAAGAACCAATAGCAACACTTTATATATTAGTTTGATAAATTAGTCCGAACTTGTGTGTCTGTGTATATTTAAATGATAGTATTTAATTTAAATCACAGTTGCGCGTAAAAAATTCGAACACCATGTGGCAAAAATGAATTAAGCTGACTTGTTGTCTTTGCTTTTATAGATATAAGGCGACGGCTCCTCATGGAGAACTTACTATATTATTTGTGAAGGGGATGATCGCCATCCTTCATAACTTTCTCCATTTTACTTAGACAAAATCTCTTGAACAGTTCTTCCACACTGGAAATTGGGTGAGTATGACTCATGTCTTTATCAATTACCCGATCAATTTTCTTAATGTATAATATATATATATATATATATATATATATATATATATATATATATATATATATATATTATCCCTTTCTGAAGGTGCTCCAGTCCCGAAGACAGGCCAAAGAAGATTTACACGGAGAAATCTGAAGGCCTGTTCTTATTTATATCAAACCAGATTTCCATCCCTTCCTGGTTTGGTGATAGGGAGAGCTGGTCAACCTCACACTTTTTTCATCATACGGCACCCCTACAACCTGAAGCAGAGAGAGACGGCTAGTTCCGCTATGGACCTCAGCTGCTACCAAAATAAGAATCACAATTTAAAAATATGGTGGTTTTCATTTTTCTTTTGGTAGTGCCTAATGATGCATCATAAACATAAAAACCTGATGTAAATACGTACCATACTATTTAAAAGAATAATAATTCTGACGTACTTTTATTGTCAATTATAAGTGGGACTGGAACTTGTTTATTCATTACGTATTGTATCCTTAGACAGCTAAACGAGCCATTATTAATTGCTGTTTAATGATTCCAAGTAATAATATTTAACGGGGAAATCATAGGATTTGCAGACTCTATATTATTTAATTCTAATTAATAGGGATATTATGTGAGTGCAGAAAATGACATCTCTCTCTCTCTCTCTCTATCTATCTATCTATCTATCTATCTATCTATCTATCTATCTATCTATCTATCTCTAACTCTCTCTCTCTCTCTCTCTCTCTCTCTCGATCTTTCTTTCTTTCTTTCTTTCTCCCTCTGTCTCTCTCTCTCTCTCTCTCTCTCTCTCTCTCTCTCTCTCTCTCTCTCTCTCTTGCTCGGTCGCTCCTTTATATTTTCTTTTACTTATTTTAAAATATTTATAATTTTTAAAATTCAGTGCGGACACACAAAGAACATTCACAAAGAAAACAAATAAAAAAGAAAAAGAAAACAAAAATAAAGTCAAAAAAGGGAAAAGAAAAATTCCACCACAACAAAACAAACAAACAAACAAACAAAAGAAAACAGTTGGATTTAAGCCAACGTGTACGTATATGCAGGTCTGACATCCGAACCGCTTTTGGGCCTAGTTTAACATTGTTGTAATTGAAAATATTCTGCATCATATTTTGAGATTACCATTACAACAATGAACCCATAAGGAATTGGGTGATCAGAACTGCAAATAAGTGCACGTAGATTTAAGCTGGTTGGGCTCTGCTTGAATTATGTCATGAATTGTATTTTTCTATGTTTTCCTGCTACTGTGACCTTTTCAATTTACTGTGGTTAATCAAATTCATTCAAGAAACAAAATAATTATCCAGGTTAACAGAACTGCAAATAAGTAAACGTCAGTTTTATCCAAGGAGCATGACAGAAAAAAACACAACAAAAAAAAAAATAAAAAAATAAAAACAGACAAAATTTTAAACAAATGCCTTTCAAATAGAAATAATAAAGTCAAAATAGTTGAAATTCAGAACTTCTTCAAATTCCGGAGTACATGCCATTTTCTCATTTAAGGCAAGAATTGCATCAATAGCGTGGAAATTAATCTAATACAAAAATTTTATTTCACTTCTTTTCTAATCAAACTGAAAAACTGGAACTGGGAGCGTTCGTGCTGATGCAAGTTCAAATATGGACATTGTCTATTAAAAGCTTTGATGATTTATTATTTCACGTTGTATATAAGTAGCAAGTCGAAAACTAAGTGGCATTTATTTGTCATTTCTTCTTTTTTAGTGGTTTATATTGTGGCTTGAATTATCATACCCACCACACTCTAATCATTAGAAATATCACTAGCTTATTTCTTTTAGTCTTTTGTAAATTGGATTCGTCTACTTTGAAAACAAGCACCTACGTCAAAGCCATAACAGAAAAGAACGATCTTCGTTCCACCCAATTTGGGGTAACATGCTTTTATCTCCAAACGTGTAAATTAGATCCGTCGCAGATCATCCACTATGGCAAAAGAATGAATTTTGAAGTTTAGCAATCCAAGTTTAGTAACTTACCCCTTTTCTAACATTAATTGATACCTATCTAGAATAATTTCTCATCTCGTCGTACAGCACCCCTTATCGTATACTTTTACACAAATACCATTTGTAATTAGGTCATAATTTCTTGCAATTGTCGAATCAATAACTTTACGTAATCAATCATCCTTTTCTGTTCTTTTTCACGCTTAAATTCATAAAGAAAACGGTTTTTATTTGATTATAATCAAATCAATCCATGCTAATCGTGAATGTAAGCTCGTTTGTCATCCATCTTAGCTCACACTAAGAAAAGTTAGTTTCCTTGCTAAGGCTATTTGCTATGTTGTTTTAAATATATCAGTCAAAATACATTAGATTAATTTGGATGGTAAATCATATTTTTGCGTTTCGTTACATTTGCCATCGTGAACGAGGGTGTACGACTTTAGGAGTCCATTTTCGTGGATGGCACCCCATATCGTACACCACGTTTGGATTGGTTAGCCTTTTCAACTTATTCCATTGTATTTTTAATTAAACAATTACACTAAACATTTTGTTCTTTTTGATTTAGGCAAAACGTATTGAAGGTCATTACTTCATTTTTAATTATATTTACATTTTATCTCCAGAATTTGTTACGAAAATATTATTGCCACCAAAAGGGGAAGACAATTTAAACAAATTTTAGTATACGATAAGATTATTTTATAACAGAAAATGAATTGCAATCTAAGCTGCTCTTTGTCTATTTTGGAGATGAAAGGGGAAACAAGAAACATCAATAACATCGTCTTTACAATAAAATGTACCTACCCTCACCTACATTCTGTATTAACTCAATATCAAATATGAGATCTAACACATTGACAGATTTGGAGGGGGGGGGGGGACAAGGATGGAGGAACATTTCTCATTTATAATTTCAATGAAGGGAAAAGACAAAATGTGGAATAACAGTCGTTTGTGAAATGTAAGTACCTACCGTCACCTCCTTCGCAGTTTTGCTCAATATAAGAATGGGTCGTTAACAGCTAAATAAACTAATATTAAGGTAGATGAAGATGTCCTTAACATTCAGTGGTCTCTCAAAAAATGTGTTTTATTTACCATCACTTCCATTCTTTTGTCGTTCAATCGTATGGGATCTTGAAAACGTGGGTGAGTGCAAAAGGTAATAAAGTAGAGCTTATTATTATAAAGGAAGAGCATACCCGATACGTCCATAACATTCGTCCCTTAGATAGATTATACTAACCTTCATCGCAACCATTAGATCTTAACAACTAAGAAAAATAAAGAAGAAAAAAAACAACGATAAAGGATATATCATCACTTTATATGAAGGGGGAACCCGAAACGTTCATGACACTCGTCTCGCTGAAAAAGTTTTACTTAACCATCACTTCAATCATTATACATATTGCTAAATATAATGTATGGGGGCATTTGTTGCTCAGAAAAGTGATTAACGTGATGAAGGGAAATTTATCGTGGTAGATAACGGGAATACCCAAAACGTCAATAATATGTGTTTTTTTAATAATGGCATGACCGCCATCTTTGTATTACTTAATGTCTTATTAGCTCTGAAAACTGAAGAAGAGATGAAATATAATTTATTATGGCAGATGCAGGGAATACCCGAAACGTTCATAACACTCCGTCTCTTAAATAGTTTCATCACCGCCATCTCTGTATTGCTCAATGTCATATATGGGGTCTTGTTAGTAAATAGTAAATAATGCATTTATATAGCGCCTAAACCTACCTAAAATAGGGCCTAATACCTCGGGAAAGGAAAAGAAAGCAGTGAAGGGTAATTTATTATGGTACTTGAAAGGCATACCCGAAACATTCACAACATTCGTCTCATCACCGCCATCTCTGCATTGTTCAATATTATGTGCGTGTGACGAACGATTTTCTTTCACTGCGTGATTTCTTTATCATTCGTCAGCGTCTCATTCAAAACCACTTCAAACTTAGTTGACGATATATATTTGCCAAGGCAGATTAACACCTCGAGTTAAAATATTCAAAACATGGACAGTCTTTTCTCCAATAAAGCTCTAAATTTTGCTAACGGAAAATTTGGTCAATATGTGGGAAACCTTCCCATTGTATAACGGAACACTCACTTTCAGCTTAAGGCTTATTTACCTGTTCAAATTGTCTGCCCATTGTATCCATAACCCCTGCTAATTACCTTTTCCAAACAAGACCCCAACGTGCATCTGAGGTTCTTGTCTCGTTCAGAGTAGCTAAAATTGCACTTAACGTTATCCCTTCTCGCTATAGTTCTTAACCAAAAGCAGCTGAATATCATTGGCTATCTTAAACATGAACATTCTTCTGAATGGCTATTCCCATAATTCCAAGAGTTACTTTATTTCACAAAATCAAATTCATCTCTGAATTGAATCACACACACGCTAAGAATAATAATAATAATAATGCTGAAAACTTATATAGCGCTATAACTCCGAGACACCAGACTCTAAGCGCTTAAATTACAAATTGTTTGACTGAAGCATAATCATTTACACACACAAGCACACACACACACACACACACACACACACACACACAACACAAACCAAACCTATCATGCTTCTTATACCATCTACTAAAATCGAAACAGATATGTTTTAAGCGAACGTTTAAAAATAGACAACGATTCTTTTTCACGAATGCTCTGCGGTAAGGCGTTCCAAATAGAGGGTCCGAAATGAGAAAAGGATCTCATTCCAGCATTTTTCCGAATTCGAGGGACAACTAGTTTTGTGGAATCACTGGCCGAACGTAAAGGGCGGGGTTTTGAATATCTTTCAATTAGTTCCAAAAGGTAGGAAGGTACCTTCAAGACAACGATACACTAAAACACAAGCTTTGAATTTAATCCTTTTCTCAACAGGCAGCCAATGCAGGTCATGAAGTAGAGGTCCGGCAGAATCGCACCTACGCTTCATGAATACTAGTCTGGCAGCTCTGTTTTGGACAATTTGAAGACGTCTCAGATTGTATTGCGAAACGCCAAACAACAGAGCATTACAATAATCCAATTTCGATAGTACGAGGGACAAAACCAGGTGCTTGGTCACATCCTCAGATATGAACCGTCTAATGGAAGCAATCTTTTTTAGTTGGAAAAAGAGAGATCTAACCAAATTATTAACCTGATGTTCCATCGACAGTCCAGAGTCTAAGAATGTGCCAAGGTTTTTCACTTTGTCAACAGTGTGAATGGAGGCATCCCCCAACTTCAAATCCGTTTCACTTTTCCACTTCCTGTTCCCCACATACAGCACCTCCGTCTTATCATCATTCAGTTTCAGTCTGTTCTCATTCATCCATTTCTTAACACTTTCGATACATTTTTTACTATTGGCTGATACTTCTTGTAAATTTTTCGTATTGGAAACGCAGTACAATTGCGTATCATCAGCGTATTGATGGTAAGACAGACTGAAACTTCTGATGAGGGCCAACGTACAGAACAAAAAGAACGCGTCTAAGTACTGAACCCTGGGGAACCCCGGAATCAAGAAATATTTCCTCAGATCTATATTCATCCACCGTAATAATCTGTTTACGATTAAACAAATATGTCCTAAACCAATCAAGCGCTGCACCAGACACACCATAAGTAATTTCAAGACGTTTGAGAAGAAGATTGTGATCAATAGTATCAAAAGCAGACGATAGGTCAAGCAAATTCAGCAAAGAACATGAACCATTGTCTATAGCAGAGAGGAGATCATTAACAACCCTAACAAGTGCGGTTTTCGTCGAATGATGTTGCCTATAAGCAGACTGAAATTTTTCTTCAAGACAATTATTTTTAAGATGAGACAGTAATTGTTTCAAAACAAGCTTTTCTAAGATCTTAGAGAGAAAAGGAAGATTAAAGACAGGGCGATAGTTTTTTAAGTTCTCTTTATCGAGAACAGGTTTTTTCAAAAGGGGTTTGACATGAGCAACTTTGTAAATGTCTGGTACAGCACCTGACTGTAACGAATTATTAACAATACATGTAAATAGTGTCAAAATTACATCAATGCACTTTTTTAGAATGGCAGTATTTACGGGATCTAAATCACAACTTTTAGTTGGAGACGACATAATGCAATCACATAAGTCAGCTTAAGTAATCTTTGAAAAATGTGTTAATGAATCACCATGAAACTTGTCAAATGTTGTATGGATCGATTCGGATGAGAGTTCTTTCCTGATGGTATCCGTTTTTTCTTTAAAATATTGACCAAAGCGAGTTGGTAGATCTGCACGATCAATTAAAGATGGGAGAGCGGATTGCGTCTGTTGTCCTAGCAGTTCCTTGGTCAAGGCAAAGAATTGTCTCGAACGTCCCACGTTTTTGAGGCTTCATAGAATTTCTTTTTGGCCCTGAAATTGACGGCTTTCGCATCATTTCTAGCCGCGATGTACAGTTTCTTATCAACATCATCTCTGGACTTGAGCCATTTTCTTTCTGCCCGCCTCCTGGCTAATCCATTCAATTTTATTTCAGTATTATACCAGGGTGCTTGACGTCTTACTCTTACTGCTCTAGTTTTTAAGGGAGCATGCTTGTCCACCGTACCAACAATTGACTCGTGGAGACCATTTGCATCATATTTATTTTTAACGTTATTGTCAAGGTCTTGTTTTAAAATGTTCATATTTATATTCTTCATATTACGAGATGTTATCATCTTTTTTACTTCGTGCTTCATTGGAAATAAAACGCAAAACACAATTAAATGATGGTCAGAGATTAATTTATCAATATTTGAGACAGGTGAAGAGAGAGAATGTTCAATGTATGGAATGACATGATCTATTGTGTGGCCATAGTTGTTTGTAGGACCGCTTACACGTTGAATATAGTTGTTTGTGTCAATAAGCTCCCGAAATACTTTCGATTCATTTTTGTTTCCGAAATAATCAATGTTAAAATCACATATAAAAATATTATGCTTTTGTTTATGGATTGCATAGACATAAATTCTCCGAACTCGGATAAAAAATCAATTGTTGATATTTTGTTTTGTTGGCTTGGTGGTGGGCGGTAGACACAGTGAAAAGACTTCTTAAAATTATTTTCATGAATGGCAAATCCAGCGTACTCAAAACTTCTAAAACTACCATGGTGGAATGATATCTTGTCAAGGAGTGACAAGTTGTAAATAATTGCAATTCCACCTCCTTTCCTCCCAATGCGTGAAAATGATTTAATACAAAAGCCTTCGGGTGTAATTGCTTTCATAACTGGATCATCATATGAATGATTAAGCCATGTTTCCAAGATGACAAAAATAGTAATTTTATGACCGTCAATAATGTCAATAATATCTTGAGTATTATTACGGCACGATCTAACATTTAGTAATCCGATTCTTATACTCGTATGATCACTACGTGCAGGTTGTTGTTGTTGTTGTTGTTGTTGTTGTTGCTCAAGACGGTGCTGTTGCTGCGAGTTATTGTCATGGTGGTCGTTAATTTCATACTGACTGTCACGGACAGTGTTGACATTTGACAAGGAACGGTGAGGATTATTCATTGGAGTGATTAGATTGGATGGGGGACGAGTGTTGATAAATTGATGCGACGATCGAGGTCGTAGGGGGAGGGGCGTGGGGTTGGCCGATGACCAATGACGATGGTTATAGGGCGTTGTTTTCGTCTACTCCCTCTGAGTCTGTTCATAAAATTAGTATTATAAATAGATCGATGTACACGGTAGTTGTTAAAAGTTGTAAAATATAGCACAGTGAATAAAGTTTCCAATATGGCTGTAAACAAATAGCAGTTTAAAACTATGTTCGACTTTGGAAAATCCATACTTAAATTTTAAAATTTTAGAAAAATCCTCTGTTACAAATCGTTAAAATGTATATCAATAAAACCACAAGACTAGCACAAATCAGATGGTATTAAAATCCAGGCGAAATGTCAGATAAAAATCACTCAAAACACGTAAATGAAAGAGCCAACAAAAACAAGACTCGCCGGTCAGGCGTGTTACATCAAGAATCCCAAGAAAGAAGAGCTATCCCTCCAATTTCAAACTTGTAAAAGTTTTTCTTCTCTCGGTTGAAGGTAAAATGAATTATTGGTTAACATTCAAAGTGGAACGAGATATTACTGTGAATTCAATGCTTAATCTAGCATTACTATCATAGTTTGTGTATATATTTTAATTGTGCTATTCCATGGATGTTCGTAAGTTGGAATACCTGTACAAAACTATATCTATATGTATCTTATACTATAGTTAACATTTGTTTATGATCGATGCTATTATTTCATTTATATTCAATATGTATATTGCTTGAATGTCTGAACTCTACCGCCAATCGCCGGCCACACATCATAACCTCAATTATAATTAATAAAAATAAATTGAGAAATACCAGGGACACAACCCTGTTAAATTCTCATCATGTAAGATAGCTCGACTGTCAGTTGATGCTTGATACAAATGTAATAACTACCATTATCATGGAGTTACTGCTTTTCCTTGCCTTTGTCGGCAAATAAAGGCTATTATGATGTGTCGCTCAAGGACGATCCGGTGGCGAAAGACAAACTCTATTGACTCTAAGACCTTGGTGTTTTAACTCTTAATTGAAGGTCCTTGTCCTTGAAGCACCCAGCCCGTGCCGAATCCCTGCCTCCCAGTCCTTGCATAGTGGTAAACCCCTGATGTCAGTCATCGCCGACACCAGAACATTCCTGTCAGCCCATAACTACAACAAACTGTTGTGAAGTCCAGAAAACCCTGCAAGCAGAAGCCAACCCTGGAACTAGCTGACACATTTGCCTCAAACAAGCAAGCCGGCTGGATAAAGATAAGCCAAACGGGCTTATACCATTTTCAAATGTATTTTCCACAGACACAAATGATTACAAACTAAATAAATCAATCAATCATAAATAAATCAATAAATAAATCAATAGATAAATAAATAATAAATTAGATTCACTCAATTAGAGCTATTCTACCTGATATTAAATAAATACTTATTCTTTCTATCTTTTCCTGTAACAATCTAATTAAACTTTATGTATAGAATTGTTATTATTGTATTGGGCGTTACTATTGTTTTGACTCACTTGTTATTAATACAATTAAGTTATAAGGGACCCTAAGGCAATTCTTAATCACCCCTAGATTAAACGTGAGCCGTTTGTTGTATAGGTTGAGTGGCGCAGCTGGTAACGAGAGCCATAGCGCGCATACTAGTTCGAATCCAGACGATTGAGCTATCGGTTGGACTCGATCCCACAAAAATAACACACAACCGGCCACAAAATGTTGTCTTAATAGCTCAGAAAGGGGAAAAACGATGAATGATTATTTATATGGTAGATGAATGGCATAGCCGAAACGTTCATAACATTCGTCTCGGAAAAGTGGAAAAGTGATAATGGGTAATTTACCGTTGTAGATGAAGAGGTAACGCGAAACGTCGATAAAATTCGTCTCAGAAATATAAGTATCTACCATCATCTCTTTCACAACAATGACCCGGTTTAAAATTAGTCCTTTTCTTGATGTGTGACGCAAAATTTATAGGGTTTTTTATGCCACAAAATGACGTCTATTGTGGTACTTTGCGATCAGAACATGAAACATGTGGGGTGCTACGTAATATCAGAAACGACCGGAAACGAGCGGAAAAGCGTAAACGACGACGGTTATGGAAATTTGGCAGTAGTGGGGAGTGAACCAGAGACTCCGAGAAGTGTACACCAATGGGAGTGAACCTGGGACTATGGAGGAGGATATCAGAGGGATATTAATCTGGGAATAATATGGGAGATGGATACTAGTGGGAAACGAGCGGAAATAGCCAGAAATGACCGGAAAGAAGATTATGTATTGATGCCATGCGCTGAGGTAAAATGCTCACAACATCCGCCAGTCGGATATCAAGTATCAACACAGAAAACGGGTGTTTGTTCTTTATGAAATCCTCCAAAACACGACGAACCCGACCAAAGTTATGGGAAGTGGGCAATAGTGGGGAGTGAACCATGGACTCAGAGAAGTGTACACCAATGGGGAGTGAACCTGGGTATATGGGAGGAGGATATCAGAGGGAAATGAACCTGGGACTATGGGAGACGGGTACCAATTTGAATTTCTAGTGTGTCGTCTGCTGAATTCACTTATGTTTTCATAATTATGTTCGTTATTTACTTACTACCTATTACATACATGTTGTCTATTTGAATTCTATTTCCCCACGTACGTATAATATAATAATATTGTCCAAAGTGTTACCGCCTTCACCGACGACGAACCAGCGAGCATACCAGACTGCTTATATATATACTGATAGTGTGTTGTGTCCCACTTTAAGTTTGTTGTGTGTTAGCAGACGTGACACTGAAAATGGATTTACCTGGGATTTTAAATCTAGATAAGGACCAACTTATACATTTTGCTGAGGAAAAGAATATCCCACTCTATCCGTAGCCATCGTTATGTTATAGCCTGACACTGAAATCCAAAACGACTGGCAGTTTGACGTCATTAGTGAGTTGTCGTTAGTAGAGCTCATCGAAACAAGTCATTTCATTGATTGAACTATTGAATTCAACTCACGATTTGTTTTCTTGTGTAGCAAAAGACTGGTATTTTGACGTCAGTTTTTGGTCAGTATCAGGCCATAACTTTACGAAGGCCACGCTCTATCTAGTATACCAATACGAGTCAATAGTCTGATGTTACTCGCCCGGCAACGGCGGCCATCTTGGTTCTAAACAAAGAAAATCATTACTTTTTATTTTTCATATTGGCTAGAACTTTTCATATGCCTTGTGATCAGAATGTGTAAAAGTCAAAACATGATCAAATATATGTGTTTTTTTCCCCTCTGGATACCCTTTATGCTCGCCGGAGAAATATTTCATACGGACGTCCGCCATTGTTCCGATAGTTTAGAGCCAGTGTTACTAAGTTACCATGCGTCATTAGGAAGGAAGTGACGTTACGACTGTTGAAGAGTATTCTGAATTGGGAACAATTGAATAGAATCACATGACTAGTCGCTTCATGTTCGACGTTTGACAGGCCGTGTTTTGCGTTTTAAAAAATGTCAAAATTTATTAATCCTTTTATGGATTACCATAATTTCGTTGTTACGACTATATTATAAACAATTTCTTTTGTTTGTTGTAATTTCAACCAGTATTACATCACCAACTATTTAATTGTTTTATCAAACATTTTGGTCCTTGGTTGTTACTGGGACAATGGAGGAGGACATAATAATTGATCCCATAAGAGGGGGAAGCTTTCTGATCCAAAGCATCTCCTACCGACACGACGGGGAAGCTTTCTTATTCCAAAGATAAAGAGGGAAATCAAAATAGATAGTGTATCATATCATAAAAGAAAAATAAATGAAGGTGAAGCCGAAGAGGTGAAGGCGAAAACGGGGTCCTCACGTTCAAATAGCACGGTGACCGGAGGAGAGGAAAGACAATTGGATTCAAAGTCTGATGTCACGTCCCCCAGCATCGGCGAGCAGCCTGGTTCTAAACAAAGAAAATGGGTACCTTTTATTATTCGTGCTGGCTAGAACTTTTGATATGTCATGTGATCAGAATGTATAAAAGTCAAAACATGATCATATTTATAATGTTTTTCTCCTCTGGATACACTTATGCTCGTCGGAGAAATCAGAGCGTCCGCCATTGTTCCGATAGTTTAAAGACAGTTACTAAGTAACCATTAATCATTACGAAGGAAGTGACGTCATGACTGTTGAAGCGTATTAATAGTAATAGTAGGTGGGTTCAGGAATTTGACTCATATACTATTACAAGGACAAAAAGACGTCCATGAACCTGCGAAAAATAGTGACACGCACGGCAGGGGAGATGGTCAGTGGTATGGTCAGTGGTGGTGAGAGAGAAAGCGAAAAGAAGGGGGTGGATGACCTTGACTTGTGCAGAACGAATTGTATTTGGAAGAGGAGGGGATGAGAGACGAGGTTGAGGTGATTGAAGAAGACATTTTTTTTCAAATGAATTGAAAGATCCGGAAGCATTTTTCAATGTTATGGAATATTTAGGGGATCGTTTGAATAACAAGTTGGCCCTTATCATTAATAACGGATTGAATTTTGTCAAAAATAGGGAGAAGATACAGTAGGCAATGGACAGACAAAAGTGCCCCAAAATACTCCTAATAATATTAAGAACATCAGTATAGCGGACAACGCGGCACATGCAACGGATATTAAAAAGATCAGTACAACGGAGTAATTATTGTAATATAACACCAATTATGGGCCTTATTGAGGTCAAACCAATCACCTCTTAGAAACCGAGATATGATGATTAAATGCAGAGGAACATGTAAGCCTGCATAGAATTTACCCACGGAGCTACTGTTAGCGATAGTTTAGACGGCTTTGACAACACCCACATTTGACACATAGCATAATGATGGGAAACCAGATTATTGCTTAAAGAGGATGTTCTACCCCTTGTCGTCCAGAACTTACACACAGAGGGGGGGGGGGGGGGGGGGGGGGGGGGGAGACGTCGGTCAATTCCATGAGAAAATCGAGAAGAAAGGAGGCACTTCCCCCAATACCACAATAAAAATGGCCATGTAATGGTACATCATCATAAGTTCATAGGAGCATATCTGCAGTAAAGTAGCAACATTTTTATATAAAACTCTCCATAACTTATTGGGAGCTTAACTAAACAACATAATATAATTATTCGGCACAATATATCAAGGGATCAATAAGTATTTAATCAGATAAAAGATGGCTCCCATTTAATATTTACGAAG
>NC_088360.1:62603135-62608135 GCF_034508935.2 Berghia stephanieae | reverse complement strand
CTCTCAACAAGAGTGATGAGACTAAAGCAGTGACATCTATAGAGCGGGACGAGGCGCCCACGGAATTTTCCGTTCTACGGGGCCGGACAACTATCAGGACAAGTGTATTACAGTGGAATATGTAATCTTTGGTTGTATTTATCTATCCATCCATCACATCTATCTATCTATCTATCTATCTATCTATCTATCTATCTATCTATCTATCTATCTATCTATCTATCTATCTATCTATCTATCTATCTATCTATCTATCTATCTATTTCTATCTATCTATCTATCTATCTATCTATCTATCTATCTATCTATCTATCTATCTATCTATCTCTATCTATCTATCTATCTATCTATCTATCTATCTATCTATCTATCTATCTATCTATATCTATCTATCTATCTATCTATCTATCTATCTATCTATCTATCTATCTATCTATCTATCTATCTATCTATCTATCTATCTATCTATCTATCTATCTATCTATCTATCTATCTATCTATCTATCTATCTATCTATCTATCTATCTATCTATCTATCTATCTATCTATCTATCTATCTATCTATCTATCTATCTATCTATCTATCTATCTATCTATCTATCTATCTATCTATCTATCTATCTATCTATCTATCTATCTATCTATCTATCTATCTATCTATCTATCTATCTATCTATCTATCTATCTATCTATCTATCTATCTATCTATCTATCTATCTATCTATCTATCTATCTATCTATCTATCTATCTATCTATCTATCTATCTATCTATCTATCTATCTATCTATCTATCTATCTATCTATCTATCTATCTATCTATCTATCTATCTATCTATCTATCTATCTATCTATCTATCTATCTATCTATCTATCTATCTATCTATCTATCTATCTATCTATCTATCTATCTATCTATCTAATCTATCTATCTATCTATCTATCTATCTATCTATCTATCTATCTATCTATCTATCTATCTATCTATCTATCTATCTATCTATCTATCTACTATCTATCTATCTATCTATCTATCTATCTATCTATCTATCTATCTATCTATCTATCTATCTACTAGCTAGCTACTAGCTGCTAGCTAGCTACTAGCTACTAGCTGCTATCTAGTAGCTAGCTAGCTATCTATCTATCTATCTATCTATCTATCTATCTATCTATCTATCTATCTATCTATCTATCTATCTATCTATCTATCTATCTATCTATCTATCTATCTATTATCTATCTATCTATCTATCTATCTATCTATTACTATCTATCTATCTATCTATCTATCTATCTATCTATCTATCTATCTATCTATCTATCTATCTATCTATCTATCTATCTATCTATCTATCTATCTATCTATCTATCTATCTATCTATCTATCTATCTATCTATCATCTATCTATCTATCTATCTATCTATCTATCTATTATCTATCTATCTATCTATCTATCTATCTATCTATCTATCTATCTATCTATCTATCATCTATCTATCTATCTATCTATCTATCTATCATCTATCTATCTATCTATCTATTATCTATCTATCTATCTATCATCTATCTATCTATCTATCTATCTATCTATCTTCTATCTATCTATCTATCTATCATCTATCTATCTATCTATCCTATCTACTATCTATCTATCTATCTATCTATCATCTATCATCTATCTATCTATTATCTATCTCGTCTATCTATCTTCTATCCGTCTATCTATCTTTCTTTCTCTTCATCTTCCACCTTTTCATCATTTCATCATCTACTACCAACCAAATCCACCGATCTACCTATCTATCTAGCAATCTATGAAAATATATGTATCTATCTCTTCATAGCCCTCCCTCCTTCCCTCCCCTCTCTCTCTCTCTCTCTCTCTCTCTCTCTCTCTCTCTCTCTCTCTCTCCATCCTTTCACTTTCCCCTTCATTCCATCTCATCAATAATACATGAGAGATAGTAGATAGATAGAAAGATAGATAGATAGATGAAGATAGATAGATAGATAGATGATGAGATGATAGATAGATAGATGGATAGTATTGTAGAGTAATAATAGAGGTATATATGTTTGTTATTAATGTATAATGGATAGATTTGGATGATTGTTTTGTGGATTAGTGCTGTGTGATAGTTATTAGTGATTTAAATAAGTACATTGATGTTTTCTCTTGTTGATTGTCTATTTGTCCATGTTTTTGTCTCTTTTCTTGGGTGTTAATTGTAATTCTAGAACTTTGTTATTCCCTTTTTTCTTTTTACTGGTGCTGATAGTAACTAAATGTGTTGCATCCAAAATAATAATGATGTTTTTTTGGAATGATAGATAGCTAATTGTTGCAAGTGATAATTGTATATTAGATAGATGATAGTAGTAGTTTAGATAGATAGATAGATAGATAGATAGATTAGTTAGATATGATGATAGATTGATAGATAGATAAAACTAAAGATAGATGAAGATAAGATAGATAGATATAGATATAGATAGATAGATAGATAGATAGAAGATAGATAGATAGATAGATAGATAGATAGATAGATAGATAGATAGATAGATAGATAGAATAGATAGATAGTATGATAGATAGATAGATAGATAGATAGATAGATAGATAGATAGATAGATAATAGATAGATAGATAGATAGAATAGATAGATAGATAGATAGATAGATAGATAGATAGATAGATATGATAGATAGATAGATAGATAGATAGATAGATAGATAGATGATAGATAGATAGATGGGATAGATAGATAGATAGATAGATAGATAGTAGATAGATGATAGATAGATAGATAGATAGTAGATAGATAGATAGATAGATTAGATAGATAGATAGTAGATAATAGATAGATAGATAGATAGATAGATAGATAGATAGATAGATAGTAATAGATAGATAGATAGATAGATAGATAGATAGATAGATAGATAGATAGATAGAATAGATAGATAGATAGATAGAATAGATAGATGATAGATAGATATAGATAGATAGATAGATAGATAGTAGATAGATAGATGATAGATAGATAGTAATAGATAGATAGAGTAGATAGATAGATAGATAGATAGATAGATAGATAGATAGATGATAGATAGATAGATAGATAGATAGAGATAGATAGATAGATAGATAGATAGATAGATAGATAGATAATAATAGATATAAGATAATAATATTATCATATTGACTAACATAGAATGCAGATACATAGACAGAGAGTGAGATAGAAAACAAAAACTTAGTTCTAGGAAGAGCCATTGTTGACGTTCAGTTTCTAGACACCAGCTATTTAGTATATTGACTTTGACCATTAATTATTCATGCTAAGTCAATAAAAACCCAGTCATCCGTAAAGTCAAAACAAGAGGAGGAATGAGGTTTGGGTGAGGGCGGGGGGGGGGGCAAGATAAACAAAGCTAATTTAATAGTGCATGCTACATTCTGATAGGTCATTGCCTAATTCATGATTGTGTCATTTCGTGAATGTGACTTAGAGAGAGATCGAGAGACAGAGAGAGAGAGAGAGAGAGAGAGAGAGAGAGAGAGAGAGGATAAAGAGGCGGGGGGGGGGGGGGGGTAACAGTGTAGGCTTCAACCTCACTGTAGCCTGTAGTTCAATTCGTATAGAGAATGTATGTGTGTAGAGGGGGGTTAGGTAGGAGGTGTGTACGTGTGTGTGTGTGTGTGTGGGGGGGGGGGGGGGTAGGAGGTGTTGTGTGCATGGGAGGGGGGTCTTTGTGTGTGTGTTACAAGGTTCATGTATTACAAAAGTTTCCGATTTAATTTTGTCAAGACTCACCATTTATGTAGTTAGTGTAATCCGTAATCCATCACAAATAATGAATAAAAGTCTATTGAATCGTTCTATTTCTATCACTATTATGATTAGTTCTGAGTCAGGGAAGTTAAAGTAATATTATTCTTCGGTTTTGTAGTATGCATCTCTATAAGTTGGAATCTAGTTTCTAAAGTTATAGTTATAGTTATCTGATATTGATATTGATATCCTAAATAATAAAATAAATGGATTATATTGTTATATATTTCAGGTATTTATCGTGTTATCGATAAAACTCCACTCATTAAAGAAACCAATTATCACATATCATACAAGAAAAATAAAAGAGAAGTCAAGCAGATTATTTATTTATGGAAAAGGGATATTGACTTTGACCTTTCATTGCTTTCTAAACATTTTTCTTTGATCAAGAACCATGAGTGCATATTTAAAGTTTGCTTCATGATGATGCCCATTTCTAAACACTTAGGCTACTCTTAGTTATAAAGTTTCAATTTCCAGTCACCACCAGTGGGTATCTCTCATCTTCAATTCTGGGTTGTAAGGTTCATATCATTTTCAGTTTTCACTTTGTCTTAGAGTCTTAGACTCACTCTCCCAATTTCGTTAGTTAGCGTAATCCATAATTCACTTTTTTTTTACGATAGTATGATAGTTTACCAATTATGATAAAACTCCCCAAATAAAAGAAATCAATCAAGGGTATGTTTTTCTCTGATCTTGTAATAACTCACTTCAAGAACATTTCAATGTTAATGTTAGGAATCAGAGCATGATAATTTGATAATGATTACCATAAGCAGTTGCACATCGTGTAATCCACTGAAATATATCACTTATAATAATTCCATTTTAAAAATACGAATGACACACAACCGCTTGCTTTGAAAGTTTACAAACTAAAGAGGCAAACAATTAAATGCAGATTGTTTTATACTTCTGTTCTCACAAACAGGGATTCCAGATGGCCAGAGTTCTTCGAAGCCAATTTAGACTGCAAAAGTGACCAAAATAGAACCTCATGTGGCCAAATACTTCAAACACTCTGACCTCCTTAAAAGACATCGATTTTGATTTTTTTTTATCGACTAACCTAGGAAAAGACTTGTTTTATTTCAAAAGAAGAAAATTTTAATTAAAAATAATATATACGCGATTCTCCGTGTGTCAATTTTGATCA
>NC_088360.1:62588135-62600635 GCF_034508935.2 Berghia stephanieae | reverse complement strand
GAAATTAAAGTTTTCTGATCAGAATGAATAGCCTGTGTTTTGGCAATTGGTCGCACAGTTCATGTTTACATTCAAAGTTATAAATCAAAATCCATTGTAATTGGAAAATGAGCTTTTTTTTTCTTCTTCTTTTTTTTCCGCGTTATTTTTATAAAGTTAAGAGCATATCTAGTTTTATTTAGCATTATTTCATGGAAGTATTTTTTTTAATTATTCAACAACTCCGGATTGAATAATATGGCGCTTTAATGACCAAAACGGTCACCTAGTTTCATCCTAGGAACAAACATACGAACAACCAAACAATCATTAGGCTTTTCTTGTAATACAAGATAATGAATTGAAAACATATAGCTACAGCATTATATGCTATTATTTATATTAATTTATTACTTAATTTGAACATCAATAAAATTATATGCATGACAATGACCCTAATTCGGAGATGAAAGTGAAAATTGACGGGACAAACTTTGAAATAGCTCTACATGAATGCGCATTACGTTGTTAACCATGCTCATAGCGCTTCAAAATGCTTCAGTCATTCCCTTAAAGAGTCACGTGAAACCATCTATACTATATACAATACAAGTTGCCTGTTAGGTGCCTTTTTTGCTACTTGTCCTTCTCTTTTATTCTTCGATGAATATTGCAAGGGTCAAAGAAGGGACCGTCCTTACTCACGAAAGCAAGGCCGTAGCAAGAGTCGTGCAATCATTGTCACTGTGTCACCCATGTAATCTATAATCATGATCCACCCAGCTTGACTTGGTTATAAAAAAACACCGTAATAGATGAAACGGGAGGATTTGTTAAATTATAGATATCAACTTTATAAATAGATTCGAAGTCAACGGGACCCTTCATTTCTTAAATTCTGAATGGAACAAAAATCCGCCCTATTAATAACATTAAAAATAAGATGACACAGAAATGTTCGTTATGAGCGTTCGACTATCTGACCTGCAATATGCCTACGTAGATTTCACTGATACAATGATGGAGTGTTACATTAATGAAAATATTTTTTAATGGAAAAATAAAATGTAATATTGGTCCTACCCATCCTTTTTTAAAAAAATGTCTATTCTACTTAAACTCTTTACATAAAAACACTATAAAACTGATCATCAGGTGCAAAGAGATCTTCTCTTGACTTCGTTTGTGCAAAATGCCTCACCTTTCTATTCAATGCGATTATGCTTTTTACATTGTGCTTGAGCTGGATATCTCATTCGGACGCATTCTTGCAAAACACAGTTATCATTCTATTCCAAATAAGGGCTGCGATTTCCCGCGATATTTTAGTTGCCAGGTCCATGGATGAATACTTCCGTAAGTTGCTGACTGCCTACTCGTATTCACTAATACTTCTGAACAAAAGAGAAAATGAGGCAAAACATTTCCCAAATCAAATTTACCTTAGATTTTTTCAGAGCAAGCATTTGAAAATTGGTACTACATAAATCAGTGGACAACTTATTTTCTTGAACAAGACTGAAAGACGGAATAATATTACAACCAAACGTAGCTTTAACCATAAATAAATGTGACATCAGTTGACAACAACATACATTGAGTCTGTAATATTCAAGAACAACGCCGGATCAAAAATATTCAAACACCGAGTAGTATACACCGGAACAAGAGGTCACGAGATAAGACAGGTCATTTTTTTCTTACAAATATTTTTCACCTCGATTTATGTCAGTCTGGCGTTTGATATTCCATTGAGGAGACCAAAATGTTGTAATAACGTTTTCTAAAAGATTTGATTTATATGAAATAATTATTGAAGCCAAAACTCTTTTAACCTTTATGGTGTTTTGACTAAATAATTACGATTTTATCAGAATATGTTGGATCATTATTCCCTTCAAATATAAAAATATTAGCTCTTGGTCCATTTACTCAAATAATTCTAGCTCGATCAAAAAATATGAATGAGTACTTTTGATCCAGGATGCAAGCTGTCGACTACTACGATCCGCTGCTAGTATCCGGGATTCATACACAGGGTCTTCACAACCCTACTTGAAATTTTCATCGATTAAGATGACCCCACATTTCAGAAATTGTCAAAACGTTTCTTTTAAAAATTGAGACATTTTGTCAATTTCTATAAGCTGTGGGTCAACTTGTTCAATAGATATTTGAAATAGAAGTATTCTAGTTAAAATGGGAAAACTGTGTTTTTTCTTTCGGATCACTATAACATTTCCTCCAGGTACTAAAGAGATTTTGGAATTGTTTCTTTCTTTTCTTTCGCCACGAGGGAATGTATCGTTTGAAAGTAGAAAGTGTAAACATTCTAATCGTTTGATATAAGTATGTTTATATTTGATTTGTGGGTATCTAGGCGAGGAGTTGGATAATGTCCGTTTTATCTTTTTTTCGTAGTGTTTTAAAACTTAAAACTGTAATTTAGATTACTTTGAAATGAAGGAAATGCAGGGTGATTTAAGGCATTTAAAAATTGGGTGTACTCGTGTTTATGTCTGCCTGTTTGTATATTTGTATACGTGTGTTTTTGTGTGTGAGTATGTGTATGTGTGTGTGTATGTGCGTGTGTGCGCGTGTACTTTACGGTGTGTATGTGTGAGAGAGAGATAGATAGATAAAGAGAGAGAGAGAGAGAGAGAGAGAGAGAGAGAGAGAGAGATAGATAGAGAGAGAGAGAGAAGGGGGGAGGGGGGAGATAACGATATGCAAATTCGAACAATAACTTTTAAATGGAGGAAAATGATCCTTGCTTTACATGGTATACATTATTTATGTCTTATGTTTAATGGTCAGCAGTATATGGTTTATGATCGGATAAATAAGCTGTGTCTACGAGTGAAATAGCAATGGAAATGCGTTTTATAAATGTTAATATCCATTTCTTTTTGTAGATCAGTATGTGCGACTTTGAGGTCTTGTGGTATGACACTCCCTTCGTACCGGAAGGTCCAGGATTCGAGTCCCATTCAAAGCGGCGTATTGTTAAGTTCTTGGAAAAGGCTATTTTCTCACCGTACTCATGTGTAAAATGATTACCTAGCCGTTAACAGTGTTGTGTCTGTAAAAAAATGTAATATTGCCTGACAAGCATCATGTTTCGTCCTACTTGTTAAGTGTTCCTCTAGGAACCCCTTGTAAAGCTCTCTGAGCAAGTTTGGTGTATAGGGCCTTTTGCGCTATATAAATGATCATATTTTTGGTGTTATTTTCATGTGTGCGTGTGCGCGTACGCGCGCCAATTTCTTTTTTTTTTTTAACTTTTCGAGCTCCGAGCAACATCTGCATATCCCTCCTTTCACTCATTCACTCTTCCTTCCTCCATTCCCCCATCCCCATCCTTCTATCCATCTCTCCATCCACCACTAGAATCTAGGACTCGCCTGGACGCCCATATTACTTGCTCACTCGTCCTTCGCACTCAGTGCCCTCTCCCTCTCACCGTCCCATCCCCACTTGACCATCTCCAACTCTACCAGTTTTAATTTCTTCATTCAGTTTGCACAAGCCCATTCTATTTGTGTTTATTTCTTTCTCCAATCCTGCGGATCAACGATTCCATCATCATCCATTCGATAAGTTTCATTTAATATTTACTTCTTTTCCCTTTCTCACCTCTTTCATTTTCTTCTAATAAAAAGAACCCCCCCCCCCCCCCCAATATTTTTTTCCCCCCCCCGATATTAAGTCTCTCCAAATTACGTTAAAATTACAACTATTCTTTCTTACCTTTTCCTCCGCCTTCATCTCTACCTTAATACATACCTACCTACACACTAACTCCTTCTACCAGTCTTAGACCGACCACTCACGGAAACTTACATCCTCTCTCCCTTTCTCTCTATCTATCTATCTATCTATCTATCTATCTATCTGTCTATCTATCTAACTATCTTTCTATCTATCTATCTATCTACCCATCTATCTATCCATCTCTCTCTCTC
This sequence comes from Berghia stephanieae, assembly GCF_034508935.2. NCBI lineage: Eukaryota > Metazoa > Mollusca > Gastropoda > Nudibranchia > Aeolidiidae > Berghia > Berghia stephanieae. The sequence continues at coordinate 62,596,691 of NC_088360.1, read as the reverse complement.
TCTCTCTCTCTCTCTCTATTTCTCTCCCTCTCTCTCTCTCTCTCTCTCTCTCTCTCTCTCTCTCTCCCCTATCTCCTTCTATCTACCTATCTCTCCTCCTCTCATTTTGTTCATTGATATATATTTGGTATAATTTACTAACCACCCAATCAATCGCTCTCTCACCCCCATCCCCATTTTAAAGACCTTTTTGCAGTTACTTTTACTATATATATACACATACACAGACATACGCACACGGACACACATACACAAACATATACACATCCTCTCCATTCTCTCTCTCTCTCTCTCTCTCTCTCTCTCTCTCTCTCTCTCATTCTTTCTCTCCCCCCCCCCCCCCGCTCTCTCTCCTTATCTCGCGCCACTTCTTGCATCAACACTCGACGCCCTTTCCTCACATTAACTTTATTTCCACATTTGACAAAATGTGATATTTTTTAAATTTACATATTTGTTTGTGGTTTTGTTTACTGTCTCCTGACGAAGGCCAAGGGCCGAAACGTTGTTTGTTTTGTGTTGTTCCCTTATATATGAGTCACATCTACTCACTTTATATTTTTTATCTCCATCTGCATACAGATAATGCGCCCCCAACATATCTACCACTAATTAACCTAATTAATGGAATGTCTCAATAACAAGACGTCTGACGGATATATGCAGGTAAAAATTCTTTGCAAAAACGATAACCCTCAACCCTCCTCTCATCTCAAAATATCCCCCACTTATCTAGCTAATTTGTCGATATTTTAAATGATTTCAAAAACGCACTCAGCTATTTCATTATGTTCTTGTTTTTCTTGCAGGTGAATATAGGAACAATTTTACGCCAAATTGTGGTATTTATACTTTAACCAATGCCATAAGTTGGATCTAAATACAACTTTAGACGCGGCAATTAGCATACGAGTGTGGAAATAACTAAGCAAATCGAGTCGCACTGTTTCACCTGCTTGGTGTTCGTTCTTGGCGAGTGATATTCGACTCCACACATAGTTACTGTGGATGAGATACTATAGGGCAGATAAGCCTTGACGTCACACCTTGCACTCTTCTTGTCCCAAACTTCTTGCAAGTGTGTAAGTAACTATTCCTTCGGAGTGCTAATAATGAATAAGTGACATAAGAGGATGTAAAGGCAGATTATAAAGATTCTGGGACGTAAAAGAGCCAGGATGGATGATCTTTATTGACGACCAGCATATATTTAGACTAGATAATATGTCATCATTCTGAAACCAGAAGGCCAATTACACAAGGTATGTGTCCAGTCCCTCGGAAGAGTGGGTTTACACTTCCAATGAAATTGGAGCCAACTATTTGACATCACAGGTTATTGATATATGCGTTAAGATAAAACATTAATTATTTCTGCCCGCCAGATCAATCGTACTTGGACTAAACCTAACCATAAACTTGTATAACCTGGTTGGCAGAATTTATTGAGAACTGGCGGTTTAAAAACAATAACAAAGAGATGAGTGAAGTCAACTTCAGTTATTTTAAAAGTGTGTAACGACTCTGGGCCTAGCCATCGTTGTGTACTGTACGAAGGCTACGCTCTGGGTCAGGCTACGTTAATTCAATTTAATTGTTATCAATCATATGGAAAATTGAAAACAAATACATAATACGACCATCTAGGACCGAGTTCTTTCAGTAACTAACCTAACACAAAACAATCGTCTTACGATGTTTCTAAGTAACAAAAAGTGCTAATCCTTTCACGCAGTCAACATTCACACTTACATGCTAAACATGCACAACACAAAATGCGTACCTTTAGAAAGAACCCTAACATAATTACACACTCTACCACTAATTAAGCAAATGTACAAAATACCAAACACGGAACGTATCTGGGTAACACATTTTCTTTAGTCATTAACATTTTACACATCACTTAACATCCAGACAGACGTCAGAGAAATCTGACCGCAAGTAAAAGGATCTTGAAAAGGATCTTTTACTTGGCGACACGATTGTCCGCCGTTATGCGGATTTTAATTGATGAAGGGGTTTGGAGCCCGAAAAGTTTGGTATTTTGTTCTTTTTCGAAGCTTTCATATTCATTATTTTTCATTAATTTTCTCATAGTACAGCGCAGTATTATGCCGTACTCTGGAAAAATCCATATTTTAAATTTGGCCAGAATTGTCGTCCTTCAAATATCCATCGATTTAAATGACCCTCATCTTTGCAACAACAAAATAATTCAATTTAAATCGATCGATATTAGAAGGACGAGTTTTCTGGCCATATTTTAAAATACGGTATTTTTCAGAGAACAGCGCAGTAATGTGGATGCTGTGATATTTTACCAGTTATTGCTGTACATATATATTTAAAAAATTCGGCCTTCAAATATCCATCGATTTAAATGACCCTCATCTTTGCAACAACAAAATAATTCAATTTAAATCGATCGATATTAGAAGGACGAGTTTTCTGGCCATATTTTAAAATACGGTATTTTTCAGAGAACAGCGCAGTAATGTGGATGCTGTGATATTTTACCAGTTATTGCTGTACATATATATTTAAAAAATTCGGCCTTCAAATATCGATTGATTTAAATGAGCCTGGTGTTATACCCTAGCATTGGTTGCTAGGACAACACCCGAACGAGTCCGGAGTTGATCGTACCTTCCCAGGGTGCTAGGCATTTTTGAATCCCGCTTTTAGCAAATTAGGGTTCGAGCCTGGTGCTATATAAGCGTAGCGCGGGAAACCAGATGGAGTTCTTGTTAAGTTATGTCCAGCTGAACAGAATACCTCTTTCCAGCGGTGTTGTTTATAATCATGTCATTATTATGGTGTTTCCTATTCGTGGATTTCAGGAAAAGGATGAATCGATAAGTAGAGTTGAATCGTTCTTATTTGTGTTAAACATTTAATTTAGTTTCTGTAATAAATGTATCGGGTTTGTAAACCTTGATTTCCTTCATTTTATCGTTACAACAGTCAGGCTGTGAAGCAAGGACTTTCTCCCTCTTTTCTCTTCCCTCTGACCAGGCTAGGCTTAGTGCAGTGGCCTGATCCTTATCAACGAATACCCCTCTTTCCTCCTAGTCCTTTCCCTTTCTTTTCTTTTGTTGACGTTTCGGGATAGCTGGCTCTATCTACTAACCGGGGGCCCCCGAAACGTCACACTCGCCTTGGCAAAAATCTCTCAAGCCTTGTAATTCTCGAAGTCGTATAACAAAGTTCAAGCCATGATACACATGATAGGTGTCTGATAGGTGTCATTGATTGTTTTAAAACATGGACCAGGTCCTTGGATAATGTACTTTGCACATAATATCAGTCTTCGCTTGACTTTAAATCAGTTTTATTTTTGCCATAATATCGTTTTTAGACGATAAGTATCATAAGATTAGACTTATGTCACATATCAAAAGGGGAAGACAACAATAACATAATAAACAACATAAACAAAACAGAACAACAACATAATGAGAAACAATAAAAAGAGGAAAAAATGAAACGAAGGTTTAAAGAAATATGACCAATAAAAAAAAACAAAAACAATAACAAACTATATTTTAAAAAAAACAAGGATTTTTTTTTAAAGGAAATACAAACAAACCATTAAAGTGTTTACAGACGTGTAGTATAAGTATAGATAGTATCCAGATGACGTCATTCAGGTCTTTGTTATTGTTTTTTGCCATCCGCGTTTATGAGTAATGCTCACTGAACTGTATTAACCCGACTATAAACGTTCATGGATACACACAGTTTTGTGTGATGGTCCGTTATACTTCCGGATGGCAATGTTATGAGCTTCTTAGCCAAGCGCACACTATCTATAAACGTGTTTGTGTCTACGAGATGTACTCCCCCCCCCCCCCCCCCCCGAAAAAAAAACAAAAACAAAAACAAACAAACATAAACAACAACAAAAAACAACAGCAAAACAACAACAAAAATAGTACTAAAAGGAACCGAATCCTAAGTCCTGCTCTACCTCAGCCGATCATTACCAGTTTGTTTCTGTATTTTAATGATGAACTCAAGTTTCAAAGAGAATGGCGGCAGGTGATCGCCGAATTCAAGCACAGGGCCCATCGGTTAAACTCGGGCAACAGGTGAACAGTGAAGACGATTCAGATTGCATCGTTATAATTCCACCTTCATATTATCATTGTAGATCAGGTAACAAAAACACACCTTCCGAATTTCGACAGAACACTTTTGTTCCATTTTGATCAAAGAACGGTTGATTTATATCTCGATCGATTGAGATGACTCCTAACATGTCTAGAAATATCAAACCTAAGACTTCTTGGAAGTTTTAAGTCATGTTTTTAGACTTTGTGACAAGGTCGTCATAATCGATCGATTATTGAAATAATTTTTTTTTTCTGGCCAAAATTAAAGAGATAGTGCATTGTCGGCGAAGAAGGAATGTGAGTAATTATAAAAGATTGGTGTAAATTTCGTTCTTTTGCTGGTTTCTTCTTTATTTAAACTCGTTATTTTGAATTCTTCCTTAACGCATTTCACTGTGCATCCTACACATTGATGATTAGAATCACAGGGTAGATATAGAGAAGTGCCAGATGTAAACAGAGAATAAACATATCACCGTCTCATTACATTCCTGCACATTAGCAGATTAAGCGGAATTGTACTGTGTGATAGCTTGGCGAAGTCGGTGTCAAGGTCCCGTCAAAAGGGCAGCAAATTGCATTTAACGCTACAGAAAGAGGATACGCTCCAGCTCCACAAACGTAAGGGATCATAATGACTAATTTTATTGACCCTCATACGGTTTATTTCGTCAAGAGAGTTTTAAAATGTATAAATTTCAATGAAGGAAATAAATACACATGTGATATCTGGGTGATTTAGCTGCAAAAAAACATGTAGAGGTTTGACATCCGAACGTGACTATAATAGGCGCAGTTTTACATTGTTGTAATTGACAACATTTTGCGTCATTTTTAAAAATCTCCTAGCAAAAATTAGTGCATAATGAATTGGGTTATCAGACCTGCAAAGTGTACAAGTCGGATGCAACAATAATCATCATAATCATAGTAATAATAATAATGATAATAATAATAATAATAATAACAACAACAACAACAACAACAACAACAACAACAACAACAACAATAATAATAATAATAATAATAATAATAATAATAATAATAATAATAATAACAATAATAATAATAATAATAATAATAATAATAATTTTCTGTACACTGACAAAACGCCTTTTATTCCTTTTGGCCAGAAAACTTTCAATCCATAAACCGATAGATTGAGACAATCGCTAACTCTTGACCTGAGGCTTTTTTACAGTATCAGATTTATGACATAGAGTAGCAGTAAACGGATAAGAGCAAGTAATTGCTTCCTACACTTTGGATACGACGCTATGTACTTTCTTTCATATCTAACCGACCCGCTACCCAGTCACTGCTGGGTGGAGAATAGAGTCAGACAAAATAAATCTCGACTTCACCTCACCCAGAATCGATCTCGGTGTCTTTGCGTGTGAAAAGAATACTCTTCAAAGCTGAAATATCGGGAGTCGCAAGTTTTGATTTCTTTTTCAAATCTCAGAATTAGACACTAAATCATTTTAATATATCGATATATGAAGTACAAGGTTCCTGGTTGAAATGAAAACAGAAGTTTTGCCATTAAAACACAGCTCTGGGTTTCTTTCCAACTAAGAAAATTTCAAAGTAATATTAATCTTACAGGGTTATGAGTTTGGTGTACGAGGGCTCTTTCATAATTAACCGAAAAATGCCTGTAAAATCCGCGTTTTTTATGCTATCAACAAAATTCTTGCACGAGTTCATACCTTGACTCGTCCTTCATTTCTCTACGTAACAGCCAAGTCTGTCGACACACTTCTGCCAACGCCGCACCATGGAATAGATACCCTCTCGGAAGAAATTTCCGTCAAGGTTTTGTAGCCATTTCCGCACATGGTCAACAAGCTCTTCATCGACATCAAAGTGCTTTCCTGCCAGCTCACGTTTCAGTGGCCCAAAGAGGTGATAATCAGATGGTGCGAGGTCTGGACTGTGTGGTGGGTGTGGCAAAATCCCCCATCCATATTCCTCTAGCCAACCTTGCGTCACTCGTGCTGTGTGGGGTGTAGCGTTGTCGTGTTGCAAAATGACCCCGTTGGTCAACTGCCCTGGGCGCTTTCTGCGAATGGCCTCCCTAAGCTTGTCAAGAGTTTGGCAGTACCTTGCAGCATTGATTGTTTCTCCAGGTTGTAAGGTTTCGAACAGAATAACACCACGACTGTCCCAGAAAACAGTTCCCATTATTTTCTTTGCTGACCGCATGACTTTGAATTTCTTCGCGACAGGTGAGGATGGATGTTTCCATGTCATTGAATCTTGCTTTGTTTCTGGGGTGCAATGGTGCAACCAAGTCTCATCACCGGTGACTATGCTGTCAAGAAAAGTCACATCGTACCTTAGAAAGTCTCCGCCGGCGTTGGCAGTATGCCCGTGAACCCTGCGTGAGCTCTTGCTTCTTCTCAAAAGTTCCCTGCAGATGTCCAATCTTTGTTCTTTATGATTGTCTGTCAATTGCTTAGGAACCCATCTTGCGCTGACTTTTCTGTAGCCAAGTTCATCGAATACAATTCTATGGGCAGAAGTTTCCGAAATTTCAAGACTGCTTGCGATTTCATGAAGTTTCAACCTCCTGTCTTGACGAATAAGCTCATCAACTCGCTTCACATTGTCTTCTGACGTCGCAGTTATCGAACGCCCTCTCCCTTCCCTGTCTGTCAAGTCGGAATGGCCGGCTTCAAACAGATTACACCAGTGATAGACTTGTGTACGGCTTATAACATGCTCACCATATACACTCTGAAGTTCTTCATGAATTTCGGTAGGATTCAGACTTTTGGCGTTCAAAAAAGGTATGACAGCTCTGATTTCCTCCTTTGACCAAGTTTCAAGGTGGGCCGCCATCTTTAAAATCGTCTAGAAATTCATTGTGCAAAATGATGCACTTCATAATTTCTGGGAATATCCGTAAGGAAATAAGGAATATCATGTCGTTTACAGAATTTAAAAAATCTCCACTGGTTGCTGAGCAATTGGCATTTTTAGGTTATTTCTGAAAGAGCCCTCGTACATTTTGAGTTGATATTTGTAAAGAAGAAAATAGGGAAAAAACGTTAAATATTTACTGAATTGATACAATTTGCAGGTCCAGGTTGATGGTGAAGAGACGATAGATGCGAAAAGTCATTTTCAACTTGTAAATTAAACCTTTTTAATGACTGCCTTATGCAGTGAAATAGGCGCTTTTCCTGAAAATAGAGATCGACCGATATATATATATATATATATATATATATATATATATATATATATATAAAATATATATATTTATTATATATATATATATATATATATATATATATATATATATATATATATATATATATATATATATACACGCATGAGGAGCTAGATATATCAGTTGGTCACAACAAAAAAAAACAACCCTGGTGTTTCTTTCTTTCTATTGTAAAAAGTTATAGAGATGTTTTTTTTTAAATCCTCATTACTCTTAGAACTTTTTTTGTTAATAGAACTGCAAAATATCAAAATAATTGAATGAGCTCTTTTTTAATAATATAAAATCTTGTAAGACCATCTGAAAATTTCGATATCGGCGAAATGTTGACGTAAATTATTGTGGCATTTGCGCGTGTTTGATGTTTTGCTGGGAAACTCAATACAAATTTAGAACGTATCTGTCATGCAGGAATTTCGTCTTTCAAAAAGATTGTGCTTCATCCTATTTTCACTTGCTCTGGCACCAGTTTCAAAATCACCTTATATTGATTAGTTGACGACATGGACAAGGACAATAATCCGTTAATTAAAACACTTAAAACGTGGACAGTTTTTCTTCTTCAAGGAAAAACAATGTCAATATAGGAGTGCGTTTCAAAATTCGCTTAAGGGATTATAAACATGAAATGGTCAAGATATCACAAAACCTAACCATTATTAACGAATTGCTATTTCTCACACATCGCTTTCCGCTCAGGGTCTTATCAACCTGTTCAATTGTCTGCATTGTCCCGTTAATTTTATTCTTTATTCCATCTTAATTAAACAAGCCCGGGTGAACTGATGCGTCTCTATCAGAGACCAGCCAATTGTAATAAATATTCTCGCCTTTCCCGCTAATAGGATTTAACAGTCGTGACGTCACTTGCCTGGTAATGGCGCATAGTAACTTAGTAACTGGTTCTAAACTATCGGAACAATGGCGGACGTCCTTATGAAATACTTCTCCGACAAGTATAAAATTTTATCCAGAGGAGAAAAATATAAATCTGATGTTTTGACTTTTATACATTCTGATCACATGACATGTAAAAAAGTTCTAGCCAGAATAAAAAGTTCCGATTTTCTTTGTTTAGAACCAAGCTGCTCATTGGGCGGACGTGACATCAGACTATAGTATCCTATTATTAGCCCGACCCAGGTTTGTTAATCAAAATACACGAATCTCACTGGCCATCTAAAATTTATATTCTTT
>NC_088360.1:62555635-62583135 GCF_034508935.2 Berghia stephanieae | reverse complement strand
ATAAAGCACCAGGACCAGACAACATTACCGGAACTATTTTGAAAAACTGTCACCAACAACTGGCTATACCTTATACAAAACTTTTCCAAAGGTCAATCGATGAACAATCAGTGCCAGTACTTTGGAAAACATCGATTGTCGTTCCAGTTCCAAAAAAGCGTTGTCCGACCGTATTGAACGACTTCCGTCCAGTGGCGCTTACATCGCTTGTAATGAAATGTTTAGAAATTTTTTAAAAATCTGAGCTCCTACAAAAATGTTATGACTTGAAATTGCTAGATCCGTACCAATTTGCATACCAGCAACATCTCAGTGTAGAAGACGCACTATTAACCGCCACAAATTCGATCTCAAAACACCTTGACCAAACGCCCTCGAATTACGCCAGAATCCTGTTTGTCGACTTTTCGTCAGCTTTTAATGCCATGAACACAGATATTTTGCTTCAAAAGTTGTGTAACATGGATATTCCAAACTACCTTATTAAATGGTATAAAGAGTTTCTGACCCATAGACCGCAATGTGTAAAATTGGGTGAACATATCTCCAACAAAAGAACGTTGTCGAACGGATGTCCCCAAGGCTGCGTGAGTTCCCCAATCCTGTACATCTTATACACCAACGACTGCAGACCATCCTTCGAAAATTGTTTTATAGTGAAATAAGCAGATGATACTGCTATTCTTGGCTTATTAAAAGATAAAGTTACCGAAAAGAATTATTTCAAACAAATAAATATATTCACCGATTGGTGTAAACAAAATCAGCTTGAATTAAATGTTGAAAAAACGAAAGAACAGGTGTTTGGTGTAAAAAATAAAAACGACTTAAAGTGATGGCGATCGGTGAAGATGATGTTGAGATAGTTGACTATTTTAAATATTTAGGAATAACCATTGATAGTTCCCTCAATTTCTCTCAACATATTAATATAATATCTAAGAAAGTTGCCCAAAGATTATACATCCTAAGGACATTGAGAACATTTCAAGTAAGGAAGAAAACTATGTTAAGAATTTATGACTCACTGATTAAAAGTGTAATTGCGTTTGGCTGTACCATATGGTTTGGCGGATTTCAAAATCTATCAAAGAGGTATCAAAAATAATAAACCATCCTCTTGATGGAGTAGAAAGAATTCATGGAAAAGCAATAGAAAGGAAAGCATTCTCAATTACCAACAATAAAAAACATATTTGATACCATGAATTTAGTCTTTTACCATCTGGGAGAAGGTTTTGTCAGATTAAATTATGTAGAGCTAACAAGTATAAATCAACGTTCGTTCCATCAGCAATAAAAATTTTGAATATTTCATATGGTACAGAAAAACCAAGGATTGATTCGTTGACTGATTAACTAATTAATTTATTTAATGTAAGATTAACTGACCAATTGATAATAATGATAATTTTTGGTGTCGAATTGCCACAATCGTAACAAATTGAAAACGAAATGAATATGTTTATGTTGTGTGTGTGTGTGTGTGTGTGTGTGTGAGAGAGAGAGAGAGAGAGAGAGAGAGAGAGAGAGAGAGAGAGAGAGAAAATAAGTAGGAGTGAAATATCTGTTCAATGTTACAGTTATCGTTTAACGTTATAACAAGTGTAACTAAATGACAAATTGCCATATTTATGGACAATAAAGATCTATTATTATTATTATTATATTATTATTATTATTATTATTATTATTATTATTATTATTATTATTATTAGTATTATTATTATTATTATTATTATTATTATTATTATTATTATTATTATTATTATTATTATTATTATTATTATTATTATTATTATTATTATTATTATTATTATTATATCTAACACAAGTACCCATTTACTGGTGTTTCTCAACTCATTAAAACAATAAAGAACAAAAGTCTGGTGTCAAAATACAGGATCCAATCTCCTTGCAATTCCGAAACTAGTCCTCCGAAACATTCTGCAATTGATCTTCTGGTTTCAGAGAGATGGCATCCATCTATCCTCGCTCGTTTACGCCCCATAATCATAAAAATCGACCTGTACATCTTGCTACCTAAAATGTACTGCCACCTTATGACTCAATATGTAAACTATTCATTTCGTATTCATTGTGCAAATGATTGTTTTCACACATCCAATGAGTTTTGAGCCGGAAGAGAGGAGGTTGTAGCGTAATGATTTCTGCTTCACACTGTTACCCTTATGAACCGTTTCAGATCGTTCAATGGAAGAGTTATGCATAACGATAATGTCCCATTAGGCGGCTTCGACTATTTATAGATACGCTTCTTTAGTAACTTCACGTGACCATACTGTACCCTAGTTTATAAACAATGAGCGATTATCGGATGTCACCTTGCCAATTATTCTTGATGTATCAAGCTTGATAATGTGTTCAGACATTTTTTGAACGTTTGAGATCGTATAATTTATGCTATTCTATTACGCTAAACTTTTAGTTTTTCTAATACTTCCCCCCCCCCCCTCTATCTCTCTCTCTCTCTCTCTCTCTCTCTCTCTCTCTCTCTCTCTCTTCCTCCCTACCCCCCTTATCTCTCTCTTCCTCCCTACCCCCCGCCCACCCACCCCCATCTCTCTCCCTCTCCCCCCCCCTCTCTCTCTCTCTCTCTCTCTCTCTCTCTCTCTCTCTCTCTCTTTCTTTCTGTCTTTATTTTCTCTCCTCGTCCCTATAGTATAATATCTCAATGCGTAAAATTCGGAAATAAAAAACAACAACAGAAAAAAAAACATATTTTAAAGTAAAGACGATGTTGAGATACCTATTCATGGGGCTCCATTGTAGTTATGGATGCTGGGATTGGAATAAAATGAAATCCATCAGATTTTCTGACCGGCATGTTACTGTAATGTAAAGAGTACAAGTACTTAGCAAGGCATTTGAATTCTAATATAACAATGAATGGCCCACAGAAGGTAATTGCACTTTGAATGTGTAAAGATTATTGATGGAATATGTTCTCGATGTTAAATTCACGAATATGACCAAACTTTAGGAATCAATTAAAGAGTCAGTTCAAATTTGAAATAAGATATGTCGATAAGTGACTTGTACACCTAATCCCCAAATTGAAACAATTTTCAATAAAATCCATGCCGCGTTTCATAAGCGTTTGATAAGTCCACGAGGAGACTTTTCATACTTTTGTTTCGTCAACAACTCAAGCGAATTTCAAACTAAATATCGGTATTCTGACAGGTTTATAAATAGTGCCCTGGTAGAACCACTTACAAAACGCAAAATACATATATTTTAGTTGTCAATTAAATATTACTCTGCTTGCATCAGGACACTTTCTAACTTTCTAATTAATTTGTTGTTGACAGAAATATAGACTAAATGTAGTGAAAGTTGGTGTCGGTGTCTTCAAACTATCGCTACCGTACTGATTTGTATAATGAGAATGCACATTTTCGGTAGTTAGCAGCAATATGGTCAAGTCATTAATTTGACTGTTTACTATTCTTTTATAAAAGTTCTGATCATCCAAGGTCCGCACCAATTAAGGGCTTATTAGTTTAAGACAAACGATTTGAAATTTGAATATTTGCAATGTGCCAATATGGCTTAGATTTAAAGTAAATGTCATTTTTTGTGTGCTACAACAATTTTTCATGTAGCATCTAAAGATTAACAAAAACTAGACTCAAGAGTCATAAACAAATTGACAAGTTTTAAAACCTGAGTTAATGAGTGCTCTTTATATATTTGTTTCAAATTTTAAAGAATAAAACAGACAATAAAAAAGAAAAACACATAAAGAAAACAGTCAATAACAACACTCACTCTTGAAAAGAAAGATTTCAGTTTTAAAATCTGAAAGAATTGAAGTGTCAGACCTTTAGAACTCTAAATAATTACTCTATAAATTTTACGCAAAATGCATTTCAAATAGTTCAACCTAATTTTCAAAATCATTGACTATTTCGAGAACAATAAAACCATGACAAATTTCCAAAAATCTCCTTCTGACATGCCGATACAGCAAAGATGGAATCTGGAGAACATTCCAAACTTGAGCCCATCCCCCCCCCCCTCCCCCAACCACCAATGCGTAGAATGGTAAGAGTAGACAATCCATTAGGGGCATGAGTGCCAATGACATAGTTTTGTACAAGGTAGAAAACATTGGGTCGTTTTTATAACGGAAACAACAAGCGCATTTACCAATAAATAAAGGTGGCGTTTTATGCACCTCCGTTGGAAGTGTAAAAAAATGCACCGTTTTTATGCACCTCTGGTTGGGGGTGTAAAAAAAATGCATCGTGGTTATGCGCCTCTCCGTTGGCGGTGATGGTTGATTAATGAAAATGAAAATGTTGCTGCATACGTCCATGACGTTTAAATAGTTTTAGATTGTAGTATAGCCCGCTGTTTAGTGATTACCGATGTACGTTTATACAATGATAATAAATTAAAGAATAATAACAATAATTTAAAAATCAAAGGTAAAAAGAAACATGACACACAAATACTGATCTCAAATAAATAAATAATTTTAGAAAATTAAAATCGATTTTTTTTTAAACATGATAAAAAGTTTTTGAAAAACAAAAAAAAAAAAAAAAACAAACAAACAAACAAACAAAAAAAAAAGAAGAAAAAAAAATAAAAATTATTCTTTCTCATTAAAGTAAACTTTTTTTTAATGTCTGCAATGGGAATCGAACCCAGTACTTTCAAGGTTAAAGTCTGTCCACTGAGCTACGGAGCCACCTGACTGTTCATCACATTTAATAAGGTCTTTCTAAAACATTATTTTACCTTCAATACAACTTCTATTTTCTGGTTTTATGTTTCGATTTTTTAGATTTATAAATTTGTTAACAAAAACATCCTACAGATGGCAATATAACTTTAGCCATGTGCCAAATACAGGAACACATTATCACTGATGAAATTGGGTGGAATGCGCATGCGTGACGGAGGTGTATAAAAACGATCCATTAGGATACACCGTCAACGGAGGTGCATAAAAAGACTACGATAAATAAATGAATAAAAAGATAAACAAATACATAAATAATAATAATAATAATAATAATAATAATAATAATAATAATAATAATAATAATAATAATAATAATAATTAATAATAATAATAGATCTTTATTGTCCATAAATATGGCAATTTGTCATTTAGTTACACTTGTTATAACGTTAAATGATAACTGTAACATTGAACAGATATTTCACTCCTACTTATTTTCTCTCTCTCTTTCTCTCTCTCTCTCTCTCTCTCTCTCTCTCTCTCTCTCTCTCTCTCTCTCTCTCTCTCTCTCTCTCTCTCTTTCTCCACACGTGCGATATACACAACATAAACATATTCATTTCGTTTTCAATTTGTTACAATTGTGGCAATTCGACACCAAAAATTATCATCATTATCAATTGGTCAGTTAATCTAACATTAAATAAATTAATCAGTTAATCAGTCAACGAATCAATCCTTGGTTTTTCTGTACCATATGAAATATTCAAAATTTTAAAATAAATACGACATGAAATAAGTCGATTAATTAATCAAATAAACCATAATATCGGATATTAATAAAGAACAACTGTCCTGTGTCGTAACTTTCTTATCAAATTTATACCAATAGCATTTTCTCAATATATATTATGATTTTTTTCTCTTGTTGCTCCATCTTTAGAAGGTTTGATTAATATGCAATAAATGACCATTATATCACATTTTCTTCAGTCAAACATATATTCGAGATCATAGTTGTTATAGCTTTCTAAAGTGTCGAAATAGTATGGAGAAATCAACATCTTTGTCCACATATTTTTGAACCATTGAGAAACTATTTCTGCTTTTCTATTTTTTTTTCTATTGGTGCTAGGTTGTCAGTGTTTCTATCAAGACTTCCGTTTTTTGGGATTTTTTTTAAAGCTAAGGTTTGATGTGCTCTATTCTAGGTCTTATCCATTTAACTAGGTACTGAGTTAGAGAGAGATATATACATAGAAGAAGTAATAATATAACAGACTTGTGCCTGGTTTTCTGATATAGTCTAGACCAGGTTATCAGTGATCAGGATTACAACAGGTGTGGAATTTGGCTAAGAGCTGCTTACCATTTGAACCAGTTAACTGCCATACTATGGATAAACACGTGTTTAAAATTTTGGTCATAAAAGTTAATTTCAAATATCGATCTATCTAAATGACCTTCATCTTGGCAAAAACTTCACTAAGTCCCAGGTTTGGGAGTTGTTTTTTTTTTTCCAAGACGAGGGTCAATTAAATTGATCGATATTTGAAGGACGAGTTTTCTGGCCAAATTTTCAATCACGTGTTTACACAAAGTACAGCAATTAACTGGTCTACGGCGATAGCGAATTTAGTCAGTTCTTCTTTTTCTCATGTCATTTAATCTGGATGTAACTGCAGGTTTAAGACTTTCATTTTTGATATCTTGAGGACCATATTTATCTATTGATTAACCTGCACAATATGTGACCCATCAAATTGGTGCTATGCAGGGATGAAACTCGTTGCTAGAAATTGAATTTATAGCCACAAATATGATACTTGAATTAATGTCTATTCGTGATGGTAAATGCATAATAAACACAATATCTTAAATTGGAAAAATAAAACAAAACAAACTAAAATATCAGACAGACAAAAACAACAACAAAAATATTTCTAAAAGAATGAATAAATGAATAATCCTGAGCTCCTTTTCTGTCAGTATCAAACTCAGGTTCAGTTGAGGTTTTTTCCTGACCCTATATTATTATTGATTTGCAACTTGCTCATATCCAAACGGCAGCATGTAATTGTTAGAGCTCGTTCATCGCTATATAACTCGAGATAGCTCTGGTTCATGGTCCTTATAACCCTAAAGGACCACTTCTAAAATGTTTTTCATTTGATCCTTTCAATGGTCGAATCGTAGCCTTCATCAACTCATAGCATTACTCTGACCATAAATCACGTCGCAATACAAAGCGACGATCTTCAAAACAAAGTGAAAAGTGATTTTTATTTAATAGTTCAATCAATGTGATCGTTTCTCTCCTAAAGCAACAGCCTATTAACAATAACTCACTTTTAACTTTATTTTGATGTCGCCTTGTATTGTTCAATAATTTGAGGGAATCATCAGGCTATATGTTAACGACGACTACAATCCAATCCTAGTCTTTAAACATATGTGTGTGTATAAATAAACATTTTCACCGACTTAGGTTTACTTACGTATCGATTTAGATAAGATGTGCATTAGCGATTATTTTATCTAGCGAACGCTTCTTTTTGGCGTTATAGTACAACACGCGCATTGGAGTAAGGCCATCACTGAAAGGAAAGCAACCGTTGTTACACTTACAAGATTAGATATCACAAATGCCTAGTCTAAGACTTAAAATGGGATTTCTGATATTTTTTCGATTTTGAGCCTATTGATTGGTTGGGTTATCAAATCTTTTTTAAAACTAAACAAATTATTACGTTTGCTCTTGTATTAAAAGGTGTCAATTAAAATAAAAGATTATAAAATAATTAAAGCTAATCACCGCATCACGGCTAAGAATTTTTGATAACCGGCGTTGGTGTTTATCTCCTTGGACAATATTGTACCGATTCAACGAGATTGCTTATTTTATAATTCAAATGGCTTTAATAATGTGTCAGGACATTGGATATTATTTGCATTTTGTATATTTATGAAATGAAACTCTCGAATGTAAAAAGTTGGACTTGTCTAATGATAGGAAAATTTTTACAACAAATCCTGACCTTGACACTTATTTGTGTGTTAGATATTTAATAATTTGAAATAGTGGTTATATACCGTAAAGTGTTAGTTAATGTTGTTTATGTAACATTGAAAAAAAGTGTATCTATCAATGCACGAAAGTTACACAAAGATTTATAGGCCCATTAGTTCTTAAATGATACGATATGAATAAAGACCAAAAATGTAATAAACTGTCACAATAACATGGATCCGATTTGTTTTTCTACACAAAACTCCTCTGTTTGCCAAATGTTTACGCAGAGCCTTCTCTTTTATTTCCCCCCCCCCCCCCCCCACCCCTCATACGCACAAACACAAACACCCTTACACAAAGAGCATAATACAGGTTTGTTGACCATCAGTTCAATTTATCACACTTCATGTGGCAATGTCTAGAGAAGTTTTTCAAGTGAGGCTTACTTTCATCACAGGGTCAAGTCCGTATGAAATGACAAATTCTGAATATGAATTTTTAAATAAAAGTCACTGGTCTTTTTCTTTTGATGATAGTCGCCTGATATTGTGACATCAAATTTTGGGCAGAGTAAGTCTATACTTTGACGATTGAACCCGGGAAAGGACCGACTAAAAACTTTTAACGAGTTAACTGCTTTACTCTGGAAAGACATGTATTCATCGTGCGGCTATGTGATCTTGTGGTATGAGTATGATACTCGCTCTTGGATCGGAAGGTCCTGGGTTCGAGCCTCGATCGGCGCATAGTTGAGTCCTTGGAAAAGGCTCTTTACTCACATTCTCTCACCGTGCTCATCTGTAAAATGAGTACACGACCGTTAATAGCGTTGTCTCTGTAGGAAAAAAATTGTGATATCACCTAACAGGTTTCATGACTGGTTCTACATGTTACGTTAGGGGCCGATTGTAAAGCGCTTTGAACACATTTAATGGATATTAAATATAAAACTCTCATTTTTTGTTGTTTTTATTTTATTTTATTTTATTTTATTTTTGTTTGTATGATTTTTTGTTGGTTTTGTTCTTTTTGTTTTATTTTTTAACTTGGCCAGAAAACTCGTACTTCAAATTTAAATATCAATCGATTTGACTAACTCTCGTCTAGGCAAAAACTCTCAAAGTTCTCTGGTCAAATATTGAAACACTCTCTCTCTCTCTCTCTCTCTCTCTCTCTCTCTCTCTCTCTCTCTCTCTCTCTCTCTCTCTCTCACAAATTTGATGGTACATATGAAAGTGAATATGATAGGCTTCAACAGTCATAACGTCACTTCCCTCATAATGACGCATAGTAACTTAGTAACTGGTTCTAAACTATTGGGACAATGGCGGACACCCTTATGAAATACTTCTCTGACGAGGATAAAAGTGTATCTAGAGGAGAAAAACATTATAAATCATGTTTTGACTTTTATACATTCTGATCACATTACACGTGAAAAGTTCTAGCCAGCATGAAGAATAAAAAGTACGGATTTTCTTTTGTTTAGAACCAAGCTGCTCGTTGCTGGGCGCAAGTGACATCAGACTATTGAATACTATTCACAACACATGGTCAAAGATTTGATTTACAGATTCTCTACAGCATTTTTGTGAAATCATGTTCTTTATTTTTTTCTATCTACTGAACTCTTCTATTATTATAGTA
This sequence comes from Berghia stephanieae, assembly GCF_034508935.2. NCBI lineage: Eukaryota > Metazoa > Mollusca > Gastropoda > Nudibranchia > Aeolidiidae > Berghia > Berghia stephanieae. Next base: position 62,573,755 of record NC_088360.1, on the reverse strand, counting down.
TAGTAATAGTAAGTTACACTTTGCTTTTCTTTTCATTATTTAAGACAGTCAAGATACATACCAACACAAATATATCCAGGGTGGTAAATCTTTGTAATCCAAGATTTGACTCCAGATAATTGAAGTTAATTCCAAGAATCACAGAAGAAAAAAATGTGTTGAAATATTTAAAAATAAAAACAGCAGAACTCTAGCCTACAATTACTATTCAATACCTTGCGAGATACGAATGACTGTTGATTCAAGTATTCAACGTTCCATGTGGACTCCCACCTTGACTTTTATGAATGAACTATGAACGCCAAATGTTTGGGTTGTAACGAGAAAACATTAACAACGTTCAGTTCTGTTCACACGGCGCGATCCCCCATCCAGTATTCAACCAATCAAGGCACGCGTCTGGTTGCCCGCGGTGGATCCGGTAGCAGACAGGCGGGGCGAGGGGCGAGGGATGAGAAGATTCACCCCGGGGCTCGAAGTTAGATGTGGATTGATTATTTTAATTCATACCTTGGTTTTGGTTTGATGACGATAACAATAATAATAATAATAATAATAATAATAATAATAATAATAATAATAATAATAATAATAATAATAATAATAATGATAATGATAATAATAATAATAATAATAATAATAATAATTAATAATAATAATAATAATAATAATAATAATAATAATAATAATAATCAGCGGCGTGGCCTGTTGACGGCGTATGGTAAAAAGAAAATTTTTTACAACACAGTGAACACTATTAATATAACAGTACACATAACACTCTTAAGGGGGGGGGGGGGGTGCACGATGGTTTCTATGTGTACGAGTGAACAAAACTCGTAAAATCACATTATTAATGAAAACAACAAGCCTCAACATTGATATACCAGTCCGGTGTGGAGAGGTCTTTGTAATTACAGTATTCTTCGTCCAACAGCTAACGTCGGGACTGAATTTGGTAGATAAGGCACTCACTCAATAAGTGATAATAGAGGAAAAAGACTTTTACAGAAACAACTTACTTTTAGTACTTGCTAAGAAAATCTGCAAGGCAATGATTCATCTCTGCAAATCTTTGTATAATTTGCTTGTTGAAATCAGGAATGGCATTTATTTCAGCTTTGTGAATTGACAAAATCATCAGAGAATTCAACCGATCCTGTTTCATTATTTCTTTTAACAGATAAACTAACGGAATAGTCAATTTGAGTAGCTATATTTTACAGTTCCAAAACTTCTATACCGAACGACATTTGTAAGATGAGTCTCAGTATTTTCATGTTTTTTAGTGCTCTGATGGAACTGATTACTGATAACGGTCACAAAATCCTATAAATGTCCATGATTAGTCAGTGATTGTTGCACTTGTAAATAACAGACAATAAAATCAAAAGAAACGCTAAAAAAAAAACAAAAAAAAAAAAAACTACTCACCGAGAGCCATTCAATGTCTACCATGTCAATGAAGAAGAGTGTTTTCGACCTTTTCACACCCGTGATAATTCAAAATCAGTTAGTTGGTGAGCTCTTATCACAAATTCATTTCTAATTAGAATTTGTCATTCAGTGTCATCTACGGAACGGTTGGAAAAGTAAAGAGTCAACTTGATTCATCGTTGTTAAAAATAATAAAATGAAAAGCAAAAAAAAAAAAGAAGAAACAAACTTTGAAGTAAATCACAACGGAAATCATTGGAATACGATTAATGATAACACAGTGTTAATCAAATCAAACGTAAATTCAGATCTTATAAATATCACAAAGAAAATAAAACACTCCAATGAACATACATGGGATAACTGTTGACCGTCTTCGCTTCCTTTCTCCGACAGAAATACACATGCACACACAAACACACACACACACACACACACACACACACACACACACAATACACACTTCCATTAGCCCGGCATTACGAGCTAGAAAAATGTTGCTAAATTCGTTCACAATGCTTCGTTACACTGAATTAATTTATTCAATAATCGTGATAAAGAGGGGCAAAGCATTTTAATGCGTATTTTTTTGTTTGTTTTATGTTGTTTCTCTTTGCTGCTTACAAATAAACTTGACATAATCAATATTTTTGACCGTTGATGAATGTAATACGGATGGCCGAAGTTACCCTTTGGTGTCGTAAATGGCGTAACATCGGCGCATCCCCCAGTCCAATGATGGAGCTGACAGAACCTTGGCACGCTATGTGGCTTTTTCGTTATAATATTTAAATATTATGGTATATTTCGACCCAGTTTCTAACTTAATGAGCTGGTGAGATACTAATAATAAGATGGTTTCACTGAATATTTTGCACCTCATCACAGATTGTCTGTTACTCGCAGTGAGTGAAAGAGAGAGGTCTCGCAACGAATGTCACCAACTCGATAGTCGGCGAAATTCGTGAATCCGAGTAGTTCGCGTAGTGACTGAAAAGGCAGTTTCGGGTTGTTGGCAAAAGACGTGTAAGGGCCCTACCGCACTATGACAGGACTGTCCTGGAACAAACTTTCTCCTGTTCCGTTGAAGAAAACTTCTATTCAAAACAGGTACCGCACTAGGATAGGACTGTCCCAGTGTAAGAGAGTAAGCTTATGAAAGAAATTTACGCAGGAGTTTTGAAAAAAAACATGATCATAAAACACGGTAAATATTAGAAAGAACCATGGGGGTATCTGCAGGAGATTGCATTTATGCTCGGTTGTGTCCAAAAAACACGGTCGTCGCAACTCAGGGGATACGTATAAAAGTTAGGGGATACGTAAAAAAAAAACTCAGCGGATATCAGTAACAGATTGATGCTATTTTTGGTTGTTATACATAAAATGCGTCATTTATCAAAGTACTTTTATGTCATAAGAGGCGGGGTTTGATAGTATTGTTCGAGAAAATTCTTGTTATTTTTAACATACAAGTTGAGCATGATTCGCTATTACTTGAAAGAGGCATGTGTTGAATATTAATTTGGGATGTCAAAAATCAGTAGGAGTGGCCAAAAATAATTGTGGGATAGTTTACGATGGGGTTCAAAACAGGGTGTTTCTATTCTATATGTCATTCTTTTATTCTGCATTTGACTTGAAATGAGCTGCATGTTTTAACTTTGGTACTCACTACCATTGACTGCATATTTTTGGACTTAGCATTATTTTTGCTAAAATAAAAAAATTGAAGCGAAGATGTGAGTTACATATTTTTAACAACAAATAAAACCACTAACTTTTGATCATTAGCCTTTATGTATGTGTGAACTACGCCACATATGTATCTTATTTGGTGCCGTGACACTAGGATTTGTTCTTGTGAAGATGTTTCAAATTAACGAAGGTGGCTAAAATTTTGAATAATTTTATATTAGTATAATGAAACCAGAACAACTGCCGCAATTAAAGATAATAAGGCAAAATAAATTAAGATCAAAAAATTATAAAAGTATAGGTTATGCTGAAAATTTAGACGAGGATTATATTTTTGTATTTGAGGGAATTTGGGAGTTATCATTTGAAGCTAAGTCAGGAGTTATAGGAGTAGGAGACAAAGTTTTTATTCCTGTGGAAAACATAATAGAAGTGGGTACTGTAAAAGAAATAATTAGAGGGATAGAAGTCACCGAATTAAGTCTTATAGAAATTGAAGGAATTGTATTAAGGATGATAAAATTGGCCGTGTATATCATGATGAAGTGGGGCCTAGTGAAGAAAGGGGTAAATTAAAAATAGAATTAGATGTGGATGTTTCTGTTCTCGAGGAAATAGAAATCTATATGACTTGCTGTAGGAGGGTTTAGCGATTATGTTATTTGGTAACAAGAAATGGCACAATTTTTAGAATTGTTTACATTTAGATGCCCGGGTTGCAATAAAGTTTTTGGGGAAGCTGAGTATTTATCAAAAGATAATTTTTTTTACATTTTAGTTATACTCGAGGAACCGTAATTATTGATGATATAAGTGATATTAAACTAGGGCAATATGTTATAGATGAAACGAGCAAGACGGTGTCCATTCATTGCGATAGAGGTTTATGTGATGTTGAAATAGGTTATTATTATTTAGCTTTAAATTTAGAGGAAATAGAGGCAGTTGAAGGAAAGTATTTAATTTACAGCGAGTGTATTGAAAGAATATTGGTAAGAGATAATGAATAATTAAATAAATAATTAACAACAAAAGAAAAGAATAATGTCAGAAATGAAAACTGTGATAGTATGTGATTATTGTAGAGAAATTTTGGATGTTAGAGAACCTTTATATTGGCGTAATAATTTTGATAGTGTTGATAAAATAATAGCAGTAAGAGATATTACTGAAGACAGAGAATTAATACATTGTATCAAATGTTTAAAAATAATTGGTTATTGTCGTAGAAACGTCTACACCAGATATGAGCGTAATATATCTGTTTCCACCAAGTCATCTAAAGTTATTTTGAAACACGGTGTCAGAAGGTAAATAAATAAATAAATAAAAGGATTTAATTAAGAGAGATATTAAGCAAGAAACAAACAAACAAAAATGGCAGAAAATCCGGTAATTGATGCAGCAACAATAGTACAAAATTTACAATTAACACTAGATCAATTGTCGAGTTCTATCTCAAATCAAGGAGTAGGTCACTTGATAGAACCCTTTGACGGTGTGGCGGGTTGTGTGTTATTTTTGTGGGATCGAGTCCAACCGATAGCTCAATGGTCTGGATTCGAACTAGTATGCGCGCTATGGCTCTCGTTACCAGCTGCACCACTCAACCTATACCACAAACGGCTCAGGTTTAATCTAGGGGGTGATTAAGAATTGCCTTAGGATCCCTTATAACTTAATTGTATTAATAACAAGTGAGTCAAGACAATAGTAACGCCCAAATGCAATAATAACAATTCTATACATAAAGTTTAATTAGATTGTTACAGGAAAAGATAGAAAGAATAAGTATTTATTTGATATCAGGAAGAATAGCTCTAATTGAGTGGATCTAATTTATTATTTATTTATCTATTTAATTTGATATAATCATTTGTGTCTGTGGAAAATTGATTTGAAAATGGTATAAGCCCGTTTGGCTTATCTTTATCCCGCCGGCTTGCTTGGCTGAGGCAAATGTATCAGCTAGTTTCAGGGTTGGCGCCTGCTTTGCAGAGTTTTCTGGACATCACAACAGTGTGTTGTAGTTAGGGGCTGACATCAGGGGTTTACCACTGTTCAAGGACTGGGATGCAGGGATTCGGCACGACTGGGGGCTCCAAGGACCAGGACCTTCAATTAAGAGTTAAAACAACAAGGTCTTAGAGCCAATCGAGTTTGTCTTTCGCCACCGAATCGTCCTGAGCGACACATCATAATAGCCTTTATTTGCCGACAAAGGCAAGGAGAAGCAGTAACTCAATGATAATGGTAGTTAGTATATGTTTTAAACATCAACTGACAGTCGAGCTATCTTACATGATGAGAATTTAACAGGGTAGTGTCCCTGGTATTTCTTTATTTATTTTTATTAATAATAATTGAGGATATGATGTGTGGCCGGCGATTGGCGGTGGGGTACAGACATTCAAGCAATATACATATTGAATATAAATGAAATAATAACATAGATCATAAGCAAATGTTAACTTTAGTATAAGATACATATAGATATAGTTTTGTACAGATATTCCAACTTACGAACATCCATGGAATAGCACAATTAAAAGATATATACAAACTATAATAGTAATGCTAGATTAAATTGAATTCACAATAATATCTCGTTCCACTTTGAATGTTAACCAATAATTCATTTTACCTCCAGCCGAGAAGTTTTTACAAGTTTGAAATTGGAGGGATAGCTCTTTTCTCTTGGGCTTCTTATCGTGTGTGTGATTAAATTCAGAGATGAATTTGATTTTGTGAAATGAAAATAGCCAATCAGAAGAATGTTCCTGTTTTAGATAGCCAATGATATTCATAGGCTTTGATTAATACGGAGTAACGGAGAATTACCGGAGAGATAGACAGTAATTGCAATTTTAGCTACTCTTGAACGAGACAAGACCTCAGGGCCTATGCACGTTGGAGTCTTGTTTGGAAAAGGTAATTAGCAGCAGGCATGGATACAATGGGCAGACAATTTGAACAGGTAAATAAGCCTTAAGCTGAAAGTGAGTGTTCCGTTATACAATGGAAAGGTTTACCACCTAACGACCAAAATTTCCGTTAGAAAGATTTTAGAGCTTTATTGGAGAAAGACTGTCCATGTTTGAGTATTTTAAATGGAGGTGTTAATCAAATATATGTCTCGTCCACTAGGTTTGAAGTGGTTTTGAAAGAGACACTGGCGAACGATAAAGAACCACGCAGTGAAAGAAAATCGTTCGTTACAGACGGGGCTTCTCACAAATTTGCGGAATGGATTAAAAGTGTAGAAAAATATAGCTTGCTCAACAATTATAGCGATGCAAACAAGATAAAAATTGCGTTAATGACAGCAAAGGGGCCTGTCAGTGATTTTATTGTTCACTGGCAAAAGGAAAATTCAAATAATATTCGGACTTGGAATGCTTTGAAAGCTGAGTTAGCTGTTCATTTTTCAAACATTACGAGTCCAGAACAAGCAACAAATCTGTTAAGGCATATTTTTAAAAAGCCCGGTGCGACGATTACTGTATTCAATCAAAGATTGCTTAATCTCGCATCAGAGGCATTTGCGGATGTTAGAATGGATCTAGCGGAAACTAAAACTCTCGTGGAGAGACAGTTAGTAAGCTATTTTGTAGATGGACTGTTAGATGATGGAATGAAATTTAGGATATTGAGAGAAAATCCACAAACGTTAGATGCAGCTTTGAAAATAGCTATAGGGGAGCAATATTTAAGAAGAAGATTTGTTTCTCGATTTTCTTCTAATGTTCGTAAAGAAGAGGACATGGAAGTCCAATATATGAGAACAAAAAATAAAGTATGCACAATATGCGGCAGGCAGGGACACCAGCTGTTAACTGCAGAAGAAGGGAGATTAATGTAGTGACTAATGACACAAGAAATAGAAATCAGCCTATACGATGTTAGTTTTGTAACAAGCTAGGACATATCCAAAGGGATTGCCTAAGTTTGAAAAGTGCACAAAGGGGCAATTGGATGAATTCAAATTCACAAAGTGGCTACAGTAATTATAATACATCACTGATTGGTGGAAAGCATCACATGAGAAATGCTCTGAGCATGCGCATAAGTCAATTCTGAACATCGTTTTCAAGTCAACTGGCCGTTGTTTATTTCTATTCGAAAGTTTCTATTCTGTTATAAAGGTAAGGAGGTGTTACATATGGATAATAACAGATCATTAAATATTTAATAAGCTCTTCTTTGTAATGGTAACATTGGTTATCCTGTTTTTTATCTCATTTATTAGACTGGCAGAACTAATCACACTGGTGTCATCGACACGCATTGTTTTGATTTATTTAATTCATTGTCACCATTGTGCTGTTGCACTAGTCCCTTGGTTGGATTTTAACAGTGCAACTTGTTTATAGCACGAGTGTCCTTAGTTTGGCACATGAATGGTGATGTGTCCTTAGCTTGGCACAAAAAAATTTACCATGTTATGGTTTGCATTAAAAGTGGCTGAGTTCCGTCTGAATTAGGTCCACTATGGACCATAAAAGTGGGGTGGAAAAACAAAACTAAACTAGGTCTTCCAGCAACAAAATTTGGACCGTTGTATTATAGACAGAAACAGAAAAGGATAATGCGTTGAAACTAAATAAGGGTAATTTTGATGCGACCATGGGTTTGTCAAAGAAAGCAAAATTAGAACTGCATTGGTGGATCAAAAATGTTGAAACTATATAGAATGATATTACACAATCAAAACCAACAGCGATTCTATTCACAGATGCGAGTTGCATAGGCTGGGGCTGTAAAAATGGGAATATCAGTACAGGAGGTCATTGGTCCTTGGATGGCAAAAATAGACACATTAACTATTTGGAAATTAAAGCAATACTAGAATCAATTATGTGTTTTAAATCTGAATTTAAAAATAAATATATTCGTATTATGTCAGATAGTACAACAGCTATAGCTTGTATTAATCACGTGGGCACAAACCATTCTGTGGAAAGTAATGAAATAACTTTTCAGTTATGGAAATGGTATATGGATCACAATATATGGATCCGTGCAGCACACATTCCTGGGAAAAAGAATACTGTTGCGGATAGAGAGTCACGTATCACTAATTGGGATTCTGAATGGAAGTTAAATCCCCATGATTTGAAAGTAGCTTTAAAACATTTGATTATTGAACCAGAAATTGACCTGTTTGCAAGTGAGGCTAATGCTCAATTTGAAAAATTTGTATCATATAAATGGAATGAAAACGCAATAGCAATTGAGGCTTTCTCAATTTGTTGGAAATATAAAACGTTTTATGCTTTTCCCCCTTTCAGTGTCATTGTCAAGGTGTTGCAAAAAATAAACTATTCAGGAAAAAGCGACAGGAAATATGGTGGTACCCGTTTGGCCGACTCAATTCTGGTACCCACAAATCAACAATATTGCTTCCAAACCCCCAGTTCGTCTTCCTTGTCGAAGAGATCTTCTAATTCTACCATCGTCCCCGGGAACCACCCATCCTCTAATTCTAAGGAACAAATTAGACCTTCTTGTTTTCAAGGTTTCGGGCCTTATTTCATTTCCTCCGAGCTAGATCAGCAGTCAGTAGATCTCATTTTGAATTCGTGGAGGAAAACACTATTAAATCGTACAGCATCTACATTAAGAAATGGATAGAATTTCTAAAAGTTCAACATAATCCTCCAGTCACAATTCATGTTGTTGCAAATTTTTTGAGTGGTTTGTTTCAACAAGGTTTTAGTTATAATACCATAAATATCGCCAGGAGTGCAGTTGCTGCTCATTTATCATCTTACGGATGCATGAAATTTGGAACTCAAAAAATTATAGTAAGACTGCTTAAAGGAGTCTTTAACAAAAGACCAGCATTACCAATATACAATGAAACACGGAATGTCGATTTAGTTATTGGTCATCTATCTGGATGGCCAGATGTTTTTGATGTGTCTTTGAAACAATTGACTCTGAGACTTGTTATGCTTTTATGTCTTTTATCAGCTCAGAGAGGTGATGCTTTACATAAAATATCTGTTGATGATATAAAATTATATGATGACAAATGTGTGATTGTCCATTCATCGTTATTAAAAACATCTTTACCAAAGAAGCATTCTAAACCAATTGAATTAAAAAGGTTTGAGAATGAGCGTCTATGTGTGGTGGCACACCTTAGACATTATCTAAATGTGACAGAAAAATAAAGAATTTCTAAACAATTGTTGATTTCTTATGTGAAACCACATAAACCTATTGCACGCAGCACTTTGTCTAGATGGGTGAAATCAGTTCTCAAACTTTCAGGAATTCATACGACTATATTTACAGCTTACAGTACACGTGCAGCTGCCACTTCTGCTGCTTTAATTCGAGATGTCCCATTAAGAAATGTATTGGACACTGGAGGTTGGTCTAGTGAAAGTACGAGTACATTTGCCAAGTTTTATGAGAAATTTGTTCAAAAACCCTCCAGGGATGACAATGTATTTTCTCAAGCTATTCTTGATAACAAACGTTAATTACGTTTGATAAAAATACAATATGAAAGCTGCAGTAAGCAACCCTTGTAATTATTATAGGTTGCATCATTTGTAATAAAGTATTATTATTATTTGCAACAGCCATGATGTTCTTGACATGTTATAAAATTGCTTTTGTTTACTATTATTTTTTGGATTCTGATTATGTTTTTGGTTCTTCAATAATAAGTTTTATTGAAAATTATGTTTTCTTTGTTGATTATTATGGTAAGCATGTTGCTTCACATTTGGCTAAAATCTCATGTGATGCCTTCCACCAATCAGTGATGTATTATAATCAAAGATTAAACTAGACTTAACTTTAGGGAAGTTGACGTTTAATATGGATTATTAAAGTCAACTGATTGGGGAAGGTATTCACATGCCCAACCCCCTATTTTCTAATTAACATTTAGTAGTAACCCTCCCTTGGTGTATTAATTTAGTATGTGTAAATAGATTATCATGTGAATACCTTAGTTGAAATGTGTATCAGCATGCGGGCTAAATACTGACTTGTGCGCATGCTCAGAGCATCTCTCATGTGAATACCTTCCCCAATCAGTTGACTTTAATAATCCATATTAAACGTCAACTTCCCTAAAGGTAAGTCTAGTTTAATCTTTGATTATAATCGACGTAGAGAGTAGTAATTTCGATCGGAATAAGGACTGGAATAAGCCAAATCGAGATAACGAATGGGATAAGCGGAATCGACAAAGTTTTCGTGAATTCAACAGAACTTTTAGAACACTTAATAAATCAAACACAATAAACTAGAAAACTCTTCAAAGAACGAAACCGCCTTGAGGAGACAAAAGAATTCTCAATGTTCAGTCTGTAGTTTAAATGTTTCAAATAATCCAAATTCATGTCTAATTAAAATACAACAAACACAAATAAGAGCGCTTGTAGATACGGGATCAGAACTAAGTATAATTAATCAGCGAGTTTATAACAGCCTTAAGTATAAAACACCATTAAAAAGAAAACGCATAACATTGTGTTCTACAAATGGTTCTAATCTAAATGTTTTAGGTGAAGTAGAATTAGATTTTAAAATAGCTGGCATTAGGTTAAAACACAGCTTTATTGTAGTTTCAGATTTGAATAGGAGTATAATCCTTGGTAGGGATTTTTTTGTTTAAAATGGTTTTAGATTATATTTTGATCTAGGGAAAATGAGAATGCAAAATGCCTATGTTCCGTTAGAAAATGATATTCACGTGTCAGCAGTATCTCGTTAAACAAAAACCATAGAGATAAAACCGAAAACTGTATATCTAGTAGAGGCAAAGATAAAGAAAAATCAATATTTTAATGAGGAGAAAAGTTATGAAATTATAGAGTTAGACAGAGGATTTATAAGTGAACAGCCAGAAATTAAAATAAGCTCAAAATAATTAGATTGAATAAAAAACGAACATTTCCTCTACAGCTAATAAATCTATCAAATAAATATGTTCAGTAGAAAAGAGGTTGTATCATTGGAAAAATACTAGAGGCGAGCGTGGTTAACGCTATTGATTATCCTCGATTAAACCCAAAAACCGAAGTTAATTCGGATGAAAATGTTAGTGACACAATAGATGAAATGTTGAGTGCTGAAATTATCAGTCCAAGTTTTGGCCCATGGAATTTTCCGGTAGTTCTTGTAGAAAAGAAAGTAGATGGCTTGGGTAAAAAACTGAAACCACTCATGTGTATTGATTTTAGGGCATTGAATAAAACCGTGAGAATAAAAAGTTATCCTATTCCGCTGATTGATGATATAATTGGTAATTTAAAAGATAGTCAGTATTTTTCCTTATTTGATTTAAAATCTGGATTTCATCAAATTTCAATGTGTGAAAGTTCCATTCCGAAAACCTCATTTTCATGTTTTAAAGGTAAATATGAGTTTAACGTTTTAACGTCTGGCTTAAAGAACGCATCTTCCATATTTCAACGTATGATAAATAAGTTGTTGATAGGGTATGAACATTTTGCAACAGCTTATATGGATGGCATATTCATCATCATATCTTGTCGCGCCAGTGAGTCAGCCAGTCCCGGGCAGTCTGGTTGCATTCCCTCAGGTCAGCATTGGTGCAGTGAGGTCCCAGCGAGCATTCGGACAGGATGTGGTCCATGGTCTGTCTGGGGTGACCGCATGGGCATTCAGTGCCCTGTGAGATTTTCCATTTAAAGAGGTTGGTGGCGGTGTTTCCCACCTTTGCTCTAGCTCTGTTCAACGCCACCCAGTCTTTTCTCTTGAGGTCTGTGCCTGCTGGGAGCTTTTCTGTTGGGGCTGAAGGGCATCGTTTGCTGTCTTGTCCCATTCTACCCATTTGTCCAGGCGGAAGAATGCTGAGTGGTCTGGGTGAAGGCTCTCTACTGTGAGGAAGCTTTTCCTTGATTTGAGTCTGCTTTTGGGGCAATTGTGGTCATGAAGGGGGTGTCTCTGGTCAATTTCCTGTTTGGATGTGTGGTGGGGCTATTCCTGCTGCACGGTAGACCAGTGGTAATGGTGTTGCTCTCAGCTGGCCCGTTACGATCCGGCAGGCGTTGTTGAGCTCGGGGTCTAGCTTGGAGGCATGGCATGATCGGGCCCATACAGCTGAGCAGTACTCCGCAGTTGAGTAGTTGAGGGCCAATGCTGTGGTCCTTAGAGTTTTAGGGTCAGTTCCCCAGTTCATGTTTGCCAGCTTTCCAAGGAGGGCATTACGCGTGGACACTTTTGCCTTGGTCTTCCTCACGTGTTCTCTGAAGGACAGAGTCCGATCAAGCGTCACTCCGAGGTACACTGGGTGGTAGTTGTACTCTAATGTCTGGCCATTCCACTTGATGTTAAGTTTTTTTGTGGGCTTGGTGGTTGTTGAGGTGAAATGCACACACTTGTGTTTTCCCTGGGTTGGCGTTCATCGAGTTTTTAGTGTAGTACTTTGTAAGGGTGTCTAGGGCATTTGTCAGTCTCTCTCGATTGGTTGGAAGGACACATCCTGTGTTGCGAGGCATAGGTCATCAGCATATATGAATCGGCGGATATTTGGGAACTCAGGCTGATCATTTGTATATATGTTGAAAAGTGTTGGAGCCAGCACTGGTCCTTGGGGAAGACCATTCTTCTGGGTGCGCCACCTGCTCTTCCGGCCATCCATTTCAACAAAGAAGCGCCTGTTTTCGAGAAGTGACTGGATGATATTTACAATTTTCTTATTCTTTATCATTTTAGCCACTTTGAGGAGTAGGATCTTGTGATTCACTGTGTCATAGGCTGCAGTGAGGTCGACGAAGACTGTGCCAGTGACCTGTTTTGTCTCTAACCAATCTTCTATGAATTGTGTAAGGTTAAGAAGTTGACCACATGTTGACCGTCCTGGTCAGAATCAAGCCTGGTCTGGAGACAGTTGTTCGTCTAGACTGGGTGACATGCGGAACATAACCATTCGCTCAAATAGCTTGTATGTGATGCACAGGAGGGAGATCGGGCGATAGCATTTCTTGGATTTTGGATCTTTCCCCGGTTTCAGTAGGGCGACTACTCTTGCTTTCCTCCATGCACTTGGCAGCCTGTTTGTCCTTGCGCATACATTGAAGAGGTCCAATAGCCAGGATAGGGTTCTCGGGCCAAAGTGTTGAATCATCTCGGTTGTGATTCCATCCAGTCCAGATGCTTTTCCTGCCTTCAGATGGGACAAGGCCTCTAGTAGCTCCTCCAGGGTAAAAGAGTCAAGATGATGTTCACTATCCTTGAGGGCTTTGTCCATTTCACGTTTCAGGGCTTTTAATTGGCCTCGTGCTTTCTTGGCTGGTTTCCCATTCAGTAGAAGCTGATGTGCTACTTGGTCAGGTGTTACTGCAGCCACTCTTGTCTGGGTATTTTTGTCATTATTCAGTTTTGAAATTGTAGTCCAGGCCTTTTTGCTGTTTAGGGTCATATTGGTGGAGGTTATTAATTCCTTCCATCTTTCTGATCTTTCATCGGCTATCATTGATGTGAGTTCTTCACCCAGTTCTAGGGTTTCTTCACTGAAAGGATCCACCTTGTATGATTCAATGTATCTTTCATATAGTTTCTTGCTTTCATCTTGGAGACATGGAATATAACTTTTTCGGCATCCTCTGGGGATGTTTTTCTTTGCAACTTTCCATATGAGTGTTCTAAAGTCGTGGGTCACTTTTTATATTGGTGATCTCATTGTCTAAATCTTTAGTAAAGTTTTCCCAATTTGCTTTTCTAAAATTGAATCGTGGTATCGCATTTGATTCGAGGGCTTTAACAGCTGGTTTGATGCTGATGGTAATAGGCCTGTGTTGAGATTTCGGTATAGGCTCACCTACAGTCCTTTCAAAGTTTGATGACATATTGATTTATACAAAATCAACACTAGTAGATCATTTATACCATATCAAATTAGTGTTGGATCGGCTTTTACAACATAATTTGAGACTAAAATTATCCAAATGTAGTTTTGCACAATCAGAGACATAGTATTTAGGCTTTATAATAAACACCAAGGGAGTTAAACCTGATACTGATAAGGTAAACGCGATTAAATCGTTGAAACCTCCAGCGAGTGTAAAACAAGCACGCAGTTTTTTAGGTCTGACTAGTTGGTGTCGACGTTTCATTCCAAATTTTGCTAAAATAGCCGAGCCGATCATCTCGTTGACAAAGAAATATGCACGTTTTAATTGGGATGAAAAGTGCCAAAGAGCATTTGATTATATGAAGGATAGTTTAACTGTGGTTCCATTACTTGCGTACCCTGATCCAAACAAGCCTTACATTTTGTATACTGATAGTTCAGATACATGGGTAGGTGCAGTTCTAGTACAACGTTGTGAAGGTGAAAAAGAGTGTATACCAGGCATTTCCAGTGAAAAGCCGATATACTTTTTAAGTCATAAAATGTCGCAGTCACAAATAAAGCCATATTCAAATTCAGAGAAAGAAGTTTTTGCGATTCATAATGCCCTGAATTCATTACATTATTATTGATATAATGCAAAATTTATAATAAAAACAGACCACCAGCCTTTAAAATACATGTTTAGTGCGGAACAGAAAAATAGAAGAATTCAAGCCTGGGCGTTAACTATAAATTCATATGACTGTGAAATAGAATATTTAAAAGGATCAGAAAATGTATGTGCCGATTTGTTATCTCGATCGTCGCCAGAAAATGAAGATACCACTGTTGAGATCGCAACTTTAAATTCAAATTAATTTAATCCTGAGGAATTTATAAATGTCAAAGTTCATTAGGAAAATAATGACGACGCCTTACGTTACCAGACTTTGATATAAAAGATGAACAACAGAAGGATTCAGATATAGTAGAAATAAAGTCAAAATTAACAGATGGAACAGCTGACAAATCGTTATATAATAAATTCATCGTAGTTGATGACATTCTATATTATATTTCACAAGTAGATGAGGATCCAATATTAAGACTGTATGTGCCAAAGCATTTAAAGCAACATGTGATTAAACAGTATCATCATTCTAATGGACACATGTCAGTAGGAAAAATGTTCGATGCGATAAAATTGAAATATTATTGGCCAAATTTATATAAGGAGTTACATGAGATTCTAGGAGAATGTGTGACATGTAAGGTAAGAAATATGAAACAACAAAGAAGCACCAATACAAGATACAGATCCTACCTTATCCTATGGCAAATGTCTCTTTAGATTTATCAGGACCTTACAAACAAACTTTGTCAGGAAATAAATATATTGTAACTTTTATAGACAAATATTCAGGTTGGCCGGAGGCATTTCCAGTGCCAGATAAGACTGCTGACAGTATCATAAACCTTTTGCTAGAAGAAATAATACCTAGACATTCATGCTTATTATCTATTACTACAGACAACGGACGTGAGTTTGGTAATAAATATTTTAAAGAAACTCTTGATTATTTAAATATTGTTCATATTAAAACAAGTTTCTATCACCCCGAAGCAAATAGTAAAGTTGAAAGAAGTCATAGGACTATGCATGACCTATTAGCAAAAAAAAAAAAAACGCAGGAAAACATTGACACATGGGATATACACTTGAATAATATATTGCTAGCAATACACACTAATCTTTCGAAAACCACAAAAATGTCTCCATTTTTTCTGTTACATCATAGAGACCCAGTACTCCCTTTAGACAATGTGTTAAAACCCAGAAGAAAATATGAAGGTGAGGAATTCCATAAAATCGCTTTAGAGAATCAACTCAAATCTGACACTTGTAAAGAACACGAAAGAAGCGAGCCGTAAACAAAATACAGCCATAAATAAAAACAGAAAGGACGTAACACTTAAAGTAGGAGATCCTGTATATTATCGAAATCATGCTAAATCCAGCAAACTAGAAAATAATTGGCTTACCAATCATATCATAGTTAAACAAACAACACCAGTATCCTTTTTGATAAAAAATCAGTTAACTAACAGGATAATAAAGGCGCATGCAAATGATCTTAGATTAGCAAATCTTGAATGGCAAATAAAGCCACAACAAGGACGAGTATTACGTAAAGCAGCACTTGCGGAATCACCACCGGAGGATAGTGATAAAGAAAGCAGTGATTCAGACAGTAGTCAAAACACTATCATTTATGATTATAATGAGAGAACTGGTATCTCAAGATTAATCGAACCAAATGCAAATTTTGTGAATAATGAAAGTGAAAATTTGATTGATGATTAAGAGGAAAATCTAGCTGACAAGGAAGAAATAATGGATTATGAATCCAACCAACCTACCACTATGATAGGTACAACAGCACAAGAAGATAGTATTATGAAAACGTTTAATAAACGTAAAGTCTTAGAAGATTCAGATTAATCTGAAGATGGCATTCCTATGTTTGAGTTACAAAAACGACTTAGAACAAAGGCTTATAAAAACACAAGGAGCAGAAAAAATGTTCATGAAACCCAGTGTAGAAATAGACCAATTCGCAATGTCGATGATATTTGTAAAGTTATCAAGACTGTATTGTCAAATATATAAGAAACTGCGAATTATGATCAGACTATTGTCAAACGTATAAGAGACTGAATACGTATTTTGTTTTAAAACGGTTTCAAAGTACGTGAATATAAAAATAATACCGGTTTATAAAATAAAGACTGAAAAGTCAGACAGCTGATAATGATTGTGACACAAGCGGTTAGCTTGTAAAGTATCAGTAAAAAAATATATGGGAAGATTTAAAAAAAAAAAGAAAACCGATCGGAGGAGAAGAACATTGACAAAGTACACAAAAGAATCAATATCGTGATCTTTTATATTATAATTTATAATTGTACAGTATTAATGGTACCTCTACAAATAATGTTTATGAAGTTAATATTATTTACTACCGATAACCTTGAGTTATGAATGGTGTGATTTAAGTTGATGTTTCTACTTGTCCACAGGTGGGGCACGAACCATCATTCGGTGTTCATTACCCTTTACCTTTCCCTGTTTCTTACCGAAACTATTGTGGTCAATGAAAATGTTGTGTTTGACAAAGTGAAGAAAATCAGTTCCTCACGAAGTTCGTGGATCATAACATTGGTCCTAAGTTTACAACCATATGAAGATTTAATTAACGATTTAACAAGAAGGCGCCACAGCTAGAAAAATTTGTTTTCGGGGCAATAAAAAGTGACGTAGGAAGGATGCAACCACAATATCGGTTTCATTTTGAATTTATAAAACACGAATTGGAGCATATAACAAACATGAAATACGAAATAACAAATAGTTTTCAAAATTACAAATCTCTAAATCAAAGGAACAAACAATCATTGCTTCCCTTTGTAGGTAAGGCAATGAGCTTTTTATTTGGTATACGAGTGAAAGTGATTTAAGGAATATTCGGAAGGCAATGAAAAAGTTAAAACAAAATCAAAATAAAATTCAGCATATTGTTAAATAAAGTTTGTCTTTCATTAACATGTCACATGCTGAAATAGTTTAAAATAGAATAAGAATTAATAAAATAAATGTTGGACTTGCTCGATTATATAGGCAAGTGAATGAAGGATACAGTGCATTAAAAAACGATTTTGAAGGTTTCAAAAGCTTTGTGAGTGTCTATATACAATTAGATAAAATTGCTAATGACATTCGTGAAATGATGTTAGAAACAGTAGCACGTTTAGAAAATCTGCAATTACAGATTGCTGTGGTGTCGATGGGAAAATTATCTCCATCAGTGCTTCCAAGTCTACTGATAAGTATGTTAGTGGAAATAAAATCTAATTTGCCATTATCATTAACGTTGCCAATAGATCCGTCGTCTCAATTATGGAATTATTACAAAATATTGTCATGTTCAACAACCTTTGAAGACAATAATCTTTTGATTATGATTTCTGTACCACTAGTAAATAATGGAAGAAAAATTGAAATCTTTGCGGTCCATAACTTGCCAATCCCAAATCGTAATATGCTGTCACAAGACATGAACACTTACCAATATAATTCTAGTTTATGGTTGCAAAAT
>NC_088360.1:62515635-62545635 GCF_034508935.2 Berghia stephanieae | reverse complement strand
CTCTCTCTCTTTCTCTTTAATTCCCTCTCTCTACCGGTCCGCCTCAACCCCCCCCCCCCACGCCTCCCCCCCCCCCACCCTTTTTCTCTCTCTCTCTCTCTCTTCTCTTCCCCTTTTTCTATCTATCTGCCTATCTATCTGTCTATCCATCTATCTATCTTTCTATCTATCTATTTTCACTCTTTCTTTAGTATACTACTACCATTACCACTACCACTACCACCTCTCCACATCCAACCGCGATCAGCTATTTAATTGTTACTTTAAATCATCTAAAAAAGTAACAAAATTTATTACAACCCACCAACCCAATATATCCTCTAACTGACCAACTGCCCAATTAACACCCCACCCTCCATGAACGCGTTAGGCAACATTAATATTTCAACCTTTTACTTCATCCTTTAACAAAAAAAAAAAAAAAAAAAAAAAAAAGAAAGAAAGAAAAAAAATAATTATTACGAACGATACAGAAGCAGTTAATGCCAATGCCTTTCTACTGCTACTACTACTAAACATAAGTTTAATAATAAACCTAACAAATAAAATTGTTACTAATTAAGAGGGTCATTAGATAGGATGGCCTGGGTATTAAAAAAAAAAGCCTATGGAATATGATACCAAAAAAAAAATGATCTGTTCGATTGTTCCTGAATAAAGACTTCGTCATTAAACATTCTGGCCTTTGTTGTTTGATCGCCTCCACTACTCTGGAGTGGATAGGCTAGGAATCGGGTAGACTATGGTGTTTCTGGACTTGACTGTGGTGTGTGCTCTTCGCTCATGAAATCAACTCCCTACTTCTATTTCTGACACATGAAGTCATGCTACTATCACTATTAGTAGTACTAAACTGTCACTTCATTGTCTCGATCTATCTTCCTCACTTGAGCACCGCCGCCGCAGTTACAGTCTGGAACTCCTAAGTTGACCCCGGGACCGAATCCATCCACTCCCACCACGGTGTCTATACTCTGCCAATACTACCACTTCACTTGCCGGCTTAAGCTACCCGGTTGTCTGACTCTATTACAGTGGTGTTTGTGTTTATTTAAATGAAAGGTGGTGCCATCCAAACGATATCATTGTCACTAACAAAACTAGCACACCGAACCTTGAACTGCTGACCTTGTCAGTCAGGCCATATTATTTGCCACGAGAGTTTACCAATGTGTTTATCAATGTCGTCTATATACCATTGGACGCAACTGGAATATCTAGCGGAAAGTGTAAATAACCAACTGACATCATCGCCCGATAGCATAGTCCTGGTGACAGGGAACTTCAATCGTGCGCCTCTTGACAACTCTTTCCCCCTACAACACATGTGCCACTAGAAGCGAACACACAATCGATCTCTTTTTACTCAAATATTCAAAACGGATATTCTTCTCGTCAACTGGACCCTCTTGGTGAATCCGAGCACACTATGGTTCTTGTGATATCTAAATACAAAACAAAATTGATATCTGTCCCTGTGGTTCAAAAACAAATTCAGGTATGGGACAGCGATTCAACTAATGCACTAAGCAAGTTCTTCGACTCCACCAATTGGAATATTGTTATTGAATCAGCTTATATCCTCGATGAACTTTGTGACATCCTGACTAACTATATAACCTTTTTCGCGAGCAATACATTGTGAAAAGAAAAGCAATAAAATCATTTGGAAATAACAAACCTTGGCTGACATAATCGATAAAAAAAAGTTGTTAAATGAGAAAAATATGCATTCGAGACTGGTGACCAAGAAGAAAGGAAAAAAGTTCAAAGAAAATTTAATAAAGCCATCGAGAGAGGAAACAAATATGCAAAGAAAATATTGAGATGAAACTGAAAGGTAATGACATGAAAAGTATGTGGAACAATATCAAAATAGTCACAGGAATGAACGGTAATAATAATTAACGGAATAAAAATTCAAAATTTAAGTTAGAAAAAGGGGAAAGAAAAAGAATATGCTGATAGGTTTAACAACTTCTATGCTCTATTCGATAAACACGATTTCAACCTAACTGAGCAACTAAAAAATCGCGGAACAGAGGAACAAAGGGACATCACTCAGGCCAAGGTCATTAAATTGTTCAAAAATATTAAAGCGGATAAGGCAAGCGGACCTGATCAAATTTCATCAAATATTGAAATGAACTTTCCTATATTTTTACAAACAGTTTTAATAAGTCCTTAAGAAACGGGCATACTCTAAGAATTTTATATGTGGAAGTGAGGTTAGGTTTAGGTTTTAGGTTTCGTAACACCTCCATTACCACATTATTATCTCATTCATCTGTAGTGTTTCATTCATCTTGTTTTGTTTATAAGGGGAAACCCGAAACGTTAATTTGATCTGGGTTTTTTAGGTTTTAGGTTGGGTGGGGGGGGGGGGGCGGGGGGGGGGGAGGAGGTTTCTGAATTGCTTCTGTTGGTGGGATGTTGAATACACGGGCCAATCGTCTTGTGGGCTTATTAGTTGTTGTGGTCGGTTGTTGTTCTTGGGCTATTGTTAAATTATGGGACTAGATTGGAACTGGTAATGAAGGTGGTTATGTTTTTAAAAAGAAACTTTTGATTAATTTGTTAGTAACCTATTCCCTTGCTCCCTAAGGAGTCCATGGGTGGCCACCCACTTTCCCGCTCTCTAGCCGAGCGTCATTCGCTGCTGTAACTACTGTGCACGTGGTCTTTCCCTATGCAGCATTGGTTAAGTTTTCATTACAGTTAGAGTCATGGAGGGGGGGGGGGGGGGGGGGGGATTGTGACTGTGGGTGTACAAGGTGTACGTTTTAGTATTATAAATATTGTAAATATTGTTCATTCCTAGTCGGCCTCGACTGATCTCATCTGCATACATGTAGTCCACGGCAGTCTAGGCGCCGCAGCGAATTGTTTCAGCCGCACTTCAGGCGGGTTGGGCGGGACCAGACCCCTCAGGCATGCTGCGCGGCACACACATTGCCCCGCGCCGTCTTCGTCATGGGCCGTTGCGCCGAGTTCGCCGAGGCCGCATCGGAAGCTATGATTCGTTGTTTTTTAATTTTTTTAAAAATTATATCTTATTAAACATACATGTACCACGTCCTTTCCTTGGAGGTTTGTTATTATTATTTTGTTGAGTTTAGTATGAGTGGGGATTTTTGGTTGGGGGGGGGGGGGGTGTGTTATTTTGTATTTTAGTATTAGTATCATTTATTATTAGATGGTTTTATCTGCCACATGATCTTTTAGAGCCGAAATAGGGTCTGTGTTCTCTACTCTAGCTATAGTTTTGCAATCAGATAAATACAAATACAAAAAAGGTGGTACTCTGCATTTTTCCTTGGCGTGATCTTCTGTCGTTTACGTTGGTATTCTTTTCCATCTCCGTTTGTATCAGGGTGATGGGAAGGGGGCTGTCTGTATTATCTATCTATATGTGGGATTGGATTGGATGTACTGTATGGGGGAGGGGGGAATAGAACAAAGGAAAAGGTAGAATTAGTTATATACAGTGGTTCTGATTGTATTATTCCGGAGGCCGAAGAGTTTGGAGAAGGATGATCGATTCATTGGATTTTGTATCGTTTTCAAGGCTGAGAGAAATGGGGGGGGGGGGGGGGGGGGGGGGGGGTGTAAGAATAGACATGGACGCACCTTGTTGGTTGTAACCAGGTTGTTTGGCAATGATTATTATTATTGGAGTTGGTGAAAATGTTATGGATATATCAGTGTGGTAGAGAGGGCGAAAAGGAAAGTTAATATAGAAAAGGATAATAATACAGCAAAAATAAGGGAAAGAAGAAAAACTAAATACTGGGAGTGGGAAGATATAATAGTAAGCGATCAGTCAGGTAAATGATCGATAATAGAGGTGTAAATAATATATGTATAAATAAAGTTTATAAAGCTAGCTCACTCGGGAGGGGGGGGGGGGGCGGAGGGGAGGGGTAAGGTCAGGTTGTGGGTGTGGTGAAGGGAGTTGAAATGTCTCGGTGGAAGGTCATCTCTCTAATTGTGTTATTAGGTCGGTGTATTTGTTCCATGTTGTTTCTCTCTCTCTTTATCTAAATCGTTTTTGTATTTCTTTTGTATTATGTTAAGAAATATTAATGACATGTCGGTATTAGTGGTGTTTTGTCTGTGTACTTGACCTATCCATGCTGTCCATATCGCTTGTCTTGCTGCTGCTAGGATGTGTATGTTTATTTCATGTGTTGCATTGTCAGTTTTGGGGATAATATTGTGTCTAAATGCTATTTCTGTATGTATGGGTTGTCGTATTGTTTTTTTGTATTGTGTTTATTGTGGCTCTAATCAGTGTTTTTGTTTTAATGCAGTTTGTGAAAATGTGTACATTTTGTGTTGGACAAAGCGCACGGCACAAGGCGCATCTGGGCGTGTTGTTTGTTGGTAAGGCGTTGAACATTAGTCTGTATGTTATATGCTTACTGTATCTAGAGGTGTCATGTTTGTGTAGGTTTTCTGAGGCCACTCTCATGTTATCTAGTGTTAGTCCTGATGCGTGCATTAGGTCTTGTTTTCTGCGTTTGTTTGGTGTGTTTATTGTTCTGTATATCTGTTTACTGTCTAATTGTTTATTTATTGTGTCTGGGTATTTGTTTACTAGTCCTACGAATTCTTTGTAAAAAGGAGGGAGTGTCTTACCTCCGAAATGGGGGAGTGTGTGGTCGGTCTTTTTAAATTGTGTTAATCGTGTCCCTAAGTAGTATGACCCGAATTTATTTCCTGTCGATTTTTGTATTATTTCGTCTATATATCTGATCCTAGCTGTATCTAAGGTTCTTGTAATCCATTTTAGTCCTGTGCCGCCTGATTCTGTGGGGAGTGTGAGCATTTCGTGTGGAATGGGTTTTACGTCTTGTAGTACAAATGTGTCTATGCGTCTTTCTAATTTCTTTATTGTGGTGTACGGAGGTTTGTAGATTTTGATGTAGTATAAGATTTTTGGGATAATGTAGGTGTTCACTATCCCGGTTCTATCGAATATATTGCCTTTGATGTATGTGTATGAATGTAGTTTCGTGTCAATATTGTGTACAATTCCACTCCAGATGTGTTTCGGTGTAGTGTGTCTTTGACAGTACGTTATTCCGAGGATTTTAATTTGGTTAACCCATTGCATGTCGGGTATCTGGGCTTTTTCAGTTTCTAAGGGTTCGGGTCCGAGATTCATGATTTTGGTCTTTTTAATATTTAGTTTGGCACCACTTGCGAGGCCGAAATTTTTGAAAGTTTCTAAAATTTTGTGTATGCTAGGTATATCTCTCGGAATCAGGGTTGCATCATCAGCATACGCGATGAGTTTTTTGTTGGCTTTTCCGGGAATTCTGGTGCCTTTAATTTTCGGGTTTCTCCTATTTTTTTCCAAAACGGTTTCGAGACATAAGATGTATAGTTGGGCCGAGAGAGGGCAACCCTGTCGTACTGACCGACCGATTTGGAAGGGATCAGATATTTTTTGATTGACTGTTACACAGCTGGAGGGGTTGTTGTATAGTATTTTTATCCATCTTCTGTAATAAGGGCCTATGTTGTTGTGTTCTAATATTTTGTGTAAGAAGCTATGTTCTAATCTATCGAAAGCTTTTTCTTGATCGATGGACAAAATGTATGCGTGTATGTGTGTCTGTTTTACATATCCTATAAGGTCTCTGATGAAGTTTGTGGGCTGCTCTATTATTCTGTTTTTTATGCTACATGGTTGTTCTTTGTCTATCAGTTGGGGTAGGTAAGTTTTGATTTTGTTGCTTAAAGTTTTCGCTATAATTTTGTAGTCGGTGTTTAGGAGGGATATGGGTCTGTATTTTTTGACGCCTGTTGTGTTGCTTTCTTTGGGTATGAGGGTTATGCATGATATCTTTTGGCTGTTCGTTAATTGTCCTTCTTTGTGTATTTCTTGAGTCAGTTCAAGGAGGGTTTTTTTTAAGGAGGGGGAAGCAACTTTTGTAGAATTCTACTGTTAGTCCATCGGGGCCTGGGGATTTGTTTGTGTTCATGTTGTCTAGGCTGTGTTGTAGGTCTTCTATTGTGATCTCTGTATCTAATTGTTCTTTCTGATCGTCTGTCAGCTTCTTTGTAAAATCGGTGTAGTGGTCTTGTATTTCTGTTGATATTTCGCCACTTGTGTATAGTCAGTTGTTTGTAAAAATTGTAGAAGGTCTTAAGGATTTCTGTCTCGTTTTTTGTTATTTCTGTTGTTCTGATTTTGTCTATATGTCGTCTATTGTGTAGTTCGTTTTCTATTCGCGCTATTGTTTCGTTTAAATCAGTGTAGTCGTTGCGTGTTTTGTATGTGCTTCTTACTTTGTGGCGTCTGAATTTTCTTTGTTCAATTTCTTTCAGTTTTTTTCTATTGCTTTAGTAACATGTGGTTGTGTTTGTATTTCTGTTTTGTTGTCACGCGCCCTGTCAATGTAAATGATTGTTTTGTACTTCTTTCCTTTCTGTTGGTTTTGTCTTGTATTTTTTCCCTATCATTTGTGTTAGCGTTTGTATGGTCTGTTTGAGGGTGTCCCACCATTCTCGGATGTTGTCATTTGGTATATTGTCCGTATAGTATAATATGATATCCTTCATGTATTGTATGTAATAATGGTCCTGCAGGGGACTGTTGTTGAATTTCCAGAAGGCACTTTTTTGTTTGGGTCTTGTAATTTGGGTGCCGTACTGGGCGTAGACAGCTTTGTGGTCTGTGTAGTCTAGTGTGTTCTCTAGGTGTTTAATTTCTGTTATTGGGGTTGTTTTGGATATGTATATTTTGTCGAGTCTGGATCCTGTGTTTGCGAGTGATTTAAAGGTGGTTTCTTTCCCGAGTGGGAATGTTTCTCTGTATGTATCTGTTAGATTGTGTTTTTCTAAAATTCGTTGTAGTATTTGTTTGTCTATAACTGTTTGTTGTGTTCTATGGTGAGTTGTGTCGCGGGGGTGTAGTGTGTTATTGAAATCCCCTGCTAGGATGATGGGTGTTGATGGGTTTATTTCCATGATTTTCTCTAAGTCTAGGAAAGTTGTCTTTTTTCTCGTCTGTTCTTGAGGCAGGTCCGTAGATGTTGTAAATTTGGCCGTCTTGAGTCACGTCTATTACGTGTATGAAGGAACTTCTTCTTCTTCTTCGTTCCTCTGATGGACATCTATGGCTGCAGTCCGATATCTGCTAGGTCCGCTTTAGGTCCTCAGCCTCGCCATAGAGCTTTGTGTTGAGTGTTGTAGGGGTGACCCAGTGGTTCGAACGTTGCACGTTGTATAATGGGCAATCCATAAGCACATGTAAAGTGGTTTCATGGTCGGTTCCACATGGGCAATAAGGGGTTGTTCCAATACCTAGCTTTGTAAACATATGTCCTCTTAGTCTATTGTGTCCTGTTCGGAGGCGGAATAGAGTGACTTGGCTACTTCGCTGAATGGCATGGATTGGATCCTGCTTGTTGTGTTCCAGGTGTGTGTCATTCCTTTCTTTGTCTATTTTTAGCTTTATTATTTTCTTTTGCTGATGGTAAGTGATTGACGACTTCGGTTGTTCCTTTTGGGCTCCTTCTTTGGCCAGTTGATCGGCAATTTCATTTCCATATATACCTACATGACTTGGAATCCACTGCAGCACAATTTTTCCTGTTTTATCAGATAAGCCCTCAAGGGCCTCCACAGTGTGTGCGGCTTCAGAGTCCTGGTAATTTTCAATAGACCGGAGAGCATCATCAGAGTCTGTCAAGTAAACCACATTTTCCCCGTATAGTCTGTGATCTCTGGATAGTTCTTTTGTTGCATTGAGGATGGCTTTTTCTTCAGTTTTAGTACTTGTGCACATTGAACCCACTGATACAGATATTTTTGTTTCTGTTTTATCTGTATTGCTCTAAACTAAAGAGTGATGCTACAGAATCAATCATAGAAAATTGCAGAGATAAAGAGTAAATGTTTAGCTCGTAATTAGTAATCAAAGGCGTTAACGTTATGGCTGTACGAAATATTTAAGTAACAATTATTAAGTATACAGAAGAACAAAGTAGATTTAGATGACTCAAGTTATGTGGCTAAAAAGCTAGGATTTGCCAGAATTAGTGATATAAATTTGTAAATGATCATAGTTGTTAAAATGAAGTTATAACGATGTGAAGTGGTGAAAGAAAGCACACAAAAATATATTATCAGGCCAGAAGTCGCACCCAGTCGAGGATAAAAATAGTAGGTACTACATCGAGAGGCTACCTGTGTAAGGGCTTAACCGTGTCCTTCGTTATGTACTTAACGAAGGATACGGCTTAACACACAAACACACAGCGTACTATTGGTCATAGTAACACACACGAGTAAAGGAATGTTGATATCAACCACAGAGGCACACAGTCTTGCATACAATTAAAAAGTGATGGTAGCGACAAGTAGTAAAGAGTACATAATCAAATAACGTTAGATAGAATAGAATGGTCATTCTATTACACCACCACCTCTTGATTTTGATGTGTTGATCTGGTCACGGTCATTTCTTATTATAGTAAAATTATTAAGTTCAACACAGCTGTCAGGAATGTCACTGTGTTGCAACGTCTCTGTAACACATATTGCTAACGAGTTTCTAAATTCACACAAATTTTTTGTCGCGACCTGCAATTCTTCAATTTTGTTGTTAATAGATCTAACATTGCCACTCACTATCACATGCAGCACAGGTTTTCTCCTTTTCATACGGACTTTAACGTCTCCTTTCCTTCCTATTAGATTCTTGCGACTTGGAATAACAAGAAGAAGAAGAAGAATAAGAAGAAGAATAAGAAGAAGAAGAAGAAGAAGATGATGAAGAAGAAGAAGAAGAAGAAGAAGAAGAAGAAGAAGAAGAAGAAGAAGAAGAAGAAGAAGAAGACGAAGACGAAGAAGAAGAAGAGAAGAAGAAGAAGAAGAAGAAGAAGAAGAAGAAGAAGAAGGAGAGAGGAGAAGGAGGAGGAGGAGGAGAGAGGAGGAGGAGGAGGAGGAGGAGAAGGAGGAAGAGAAGAGGAAGAAGAAGAAGAAGAAGAAGAAGAAGAAGAGGAGGAGGAGGAGGAGGAGGGAGAGGAGGAGGAGGAGGAGGAAGAAGAAGAAGAAGAAGAAGAAGAAGAAGAAGAAGAAGAAGAAGAAGAAGAAGAAGAAGAAAGAAGAAGAAGAAGAAGAAGAAGAAGAGAGGAGAAGAAGAAGAAGAGAGAAGAAGAGGAGAGAGGAGGAGGAAGGAAGAGAGGAGGAGAGAGAAGAAGAGAGAAGAAGAAGAAGAAGAAGAAGAGAAGAAGAAGAAGAGAAGAAGAAGAGAAGAAGAAGAAAGAAGAAGAAGAAGAAGAAGAAGAAGAAGAAGAAGAAGAAGAAGAGAAGAAGAAGAAGAAGAAGAAGAAGAAGAAGAAGAAGAAGAAGAAGAAGAAGAAGAAGAAGAAGAAGAAGAGAGAAGAAGAAGAAGAAGAAGAAGAAGAAGAAGAAGAAGAAGAAGAAGAGAAGAAGAAGAAGAAGAAGAAGAAGAAGAAGAAGAAGAAGAAGAAGAAGAAGAAAGAAGAAGAAGAAGAAGAAGAAGAAGAAGAAGAAGAAGAAGAAAGAAGAAGAAGAAGAAGAAGAAGAAGAAGAAGAAGAAGAAGAAGAAGAAGAAGAAGAAGAAGAAGAAGAAGAAGAAGAAAGAAGAAGAGAAAGAAGAAGAAGAAGAAGAAAGAAGAAGAAGAGAAGAAGAAGAAGAAGAAGAAGAAGAAGAAGAAGAAGAAGAAGAAGAAGAAGAAGAAGAAGAAGAAGAGAAGAAGAAGAAGAAGAAGAAGAGAGAAGAAGAGAGGAAGAAGAAGAAGAAGAAGAAGAAGAAGAAGAAGAAGAAGAAGAAGAAGAAGAGAAGAAGAAGAAGAAAGAAGAAGAAGAAGAAGGAAGAAGAAGAGAAGAAGAAGAAGAAGAAGAAGAAGAAGAAGAGAAGAAGAAGAAGAGAAGAAGAAGAAAGAAGAAAGAGAAGAAGAAGAAGAAGAAGAAGAAGAAGAAGAAGAAGAAGAAGAAGAAGAGAAGAAGAAGAAGAAGAAGAAGAAGAAGAAGAAGAAGAAGAAGAAGAAGAAGAAGAAGAAGAGAAGAAGAAGAAGAAGAAGAAGAAGAAGAAGAAGAAGAAGAAGAAGAAGAAGAAGAAGAAGAAGAAGAAGAAGAAGGAAGAAGAAGAAGAAGAAGAAGAAGAAGAAGAAGAAGAAGAAGAAGAAGAAGAAGAAGAAGAAAGAAGAAGAAGAAGAAAGAAGAAGAAGAAGAAGAAGAAGAAGAAGAAGAAGAAGAAGAAGAAGAAGAAGAGAGAAGAAGAAGAAGAAGAAGAAGAAGAAGAAGAAGAAGAAGAAGAAGAAGAAGAAGAAGAAGAAGAAGGGAAAAAGAAGAGAAGAAGAAAGAAGAAGAAGAAGAAGAAGAAGAAGAAGAAGAAGAAGAAGAAGAAGAAGAAGAAGAAGAAGAAGAAGAAGAAGAAATCCCATTAAAAAGATGCTTGACAAATGTGATATACATTCCTTTTCCCCGACCCAGATTAATACATGTAATATGTAACCAAACCGTTAAATATTGCCGCGAATATTGAATGTGATTTCCAGTTTTAACCAGATATAGACTTACAAAACTTCATCGTTAAATCATTCAGCATAGCTGTTTCGTCTTCGCAACACCACAATTCTAAAGGGAATTTCTTGTGTTTGTTTATCAACTTAAATAGAAAAGCAGCGTTCGTTTTCTTTTAAAAAGGAAATGAATATATTATATCAAACGACATGTGATTATTTTCTTTCCTTTGCACAATGAAATCTGATCGTCGTAAATGTTTAATTTAAAAATAAACATAACTAAGAAAAATCAACAATTATCGATAAATTTAAAAGAAAAAAAAAAATACAATAGAAAACAAGGTCATGTAATTTCCGCTTTCAATGTTGTTCTTTTACAAAAATAATTAATTAATCCTTGTATAACTTTTATCGTTAATGGAATGTGGATAGTTTTATTATTCCTTGACAAAACAGAAGGTCGCATTCACGCTCTGCGTGCATTTAATGCCCCTGGCAAGAATGTTAATTTCACATTCCGATGTACCAAGGCAAACTGAAACAAGAAAATGACGGCGAAAGGAGGCAGTTGTAGAAAATCAGCGCACCAAGGGAGACTTTAAACAACAAATCATTCGATAATGTCCGCCGTCCATGCCCCATAAAAGAGAAAGTATGCATGTCTCTGATTCGATGTCTCTCTGAGTATTTAGACATTTAGGGGGTACCCCGCGAATGTCCTATAAAGCCCCATGAAAACCTACAAACAGCGGGAGAACCTATGAGTGTTATCATTGTGGATGTACCCACCTTAAACTACCAGCATATCAAATTGCATTAGAGATCTTTGAAGAGGACAGTGAAGCTGTAGGTTTCCTATTTATCTTCACACCGTTTCCGAGTTAATTTATGTTTTCTTTCCTCTTGCCGCTTCTGTCTCGACCATGTATTCGTTTCCAAAATGTAGAGCAATTTTCAACAATAGAAATATCTCATTGTCGTAAAGGTTGAGGTAAGAGGGAGGGTTGTTTTGGGGTGTTTTTGTTGTTGTTTTGTTTTTGTTTGTTTGTTTGTTCGAATTGATTGACATGGATATATAATCCCATTTTTCATTGAAGGTAAACAATATTTTATAGTTCTGGAGACCTTGAAATCCGAGGATTTTGTTCAAGATTTTCGAAATATCATTTTTTTTAAATGAGAGAATTTACACTTTGAAGTTTATTTTTTCGGAGCGACACATCAATTGTGGTTGTCCATAATGGACGTTACTTTACTGAATATTATCTTTTTATTTGCTTGATTCTATTGAAAAAACAAACCATTTTGATGCCGTAAACAACAAAACAAAGTCTAAAGTTTAAGACTCATAGCCCTAATTTATCGATAAACGTACGTAAACAAAAATGACCTAATAAATGAGCAACGGTGAACTGTTAACTCATGCAGACTGGAGGTGTCATAGCATAAATTAATAACACTTTGAAATATTACTCTTTGCAAGAAAGTTATATATTAGTAGAAGACTACTTACTTAAAAAATTTTTATTCTCTATTGTCTTCTGGCACTTTTCTACTCACTTCATATCTTGTTGTTACCAACATAAGTGCCTGCTCCACTCACTTTTCTGAATTAAAAATTCACCCCATACACCGGAGCATACTCAATGTCTCAATCGTTTCTATGTTATATGTTTGTGATGAGAATATTGGCTATTAAACTTAACTGCTGGTCAAAATTACTTCGCGATGGTGGTGAACGAATCGGCGATCTCAAGAAGTGGGTGAGAAGGGATCTAGAAATGACTTTGGGTTTGAAACGAATATTTTTGTGTTCGTGGATAGCTCACACGGTAGAGCCACGCTCTCACCTGCCAGGCGGAGTTGTCGTACCAATAAGGTCGCAGGTTCAAACCCCACCGCCGCGAAAAAAATTTTTTTTATTCTCTATTGTCTTCTGGCACTTTTCTACTCACTTCATATCTTGTTAAGACTACTTACTACTATTTACCCTGTTTTCTCCAAATTGACGTTTTAAACAAAAATTGCATTTATATTTGCAATCAAATATGAATGACACAAAATAAAAATAAAAACGTAGATAAATAAATCAATAAATATTTAAATAGATAGATAAATAAATATTATTATTATTATTATTATTATTATTATTATTATTATTATTATTATTATTATTATTATTATTATTATTATTATTATTATTATTATTATTATTATTATTACCATTATTATTATTATTATTATTAATAATAATAATAATAATAATAATAATAATAATATAATAATAATAATAATAATAAATAATAATAATAATAATAATAATAATAATATAATAATAATCACCATCGTCATCATCATCATCATCATCATCATTATCATCATCTTCATCATCATTTAAGATTTTAAGATATTTTGTTTATAATTTGAAGGGATGAGGATGACCTACGGGATGCCTATAGGGGGCAGCATCGAGGGGCCAAATTGAAACAACTGAGTGCCAAACATATCCCTCTAGTCTCCTACGGTGCCAACCTTACGAAGTGTGCCAAACATATCCCTCTAGTCTCCTACGGTGCCAACCTTACGAAGTATCTTTGGTTTAACCAATCGATCTCAATGTTCTTATTGGGGTATATACCTTCAAAAGATTGTTAATATACAACGGGGACAAATTGTGTAAAGATTTATAAGCCAGGGTAGCATTTTTATAAGTTATTGGCTTCTAAAAAAAGGAGCCAATGAAGCTCTCGAAGGAAGGCAGGTTGCTGAGGAGAGTTTAGATTATTTTTAAAAATAGGCCTAGCCGCATTATTCTGTGCAACTTGAAGGCTATCTGGGTTTTTTTGTTTACTTTTGTAGTCAGATTTTTGTTATGAATGGCGCGTGTTTTTCTGGTTTTTCTCAGCTATCTATCAAAAGCTGTAAACATTTTTGTCAACATTTAAATCAATTTGTC
Organism: Berghia stephanieae; assembly: GCF_034508935.2. Classification (NCBI taxonomy): domain Eukaryota; kingdom Metazoa; phylum Mollusca; class Gastropoda; order Nudibranchia; family Aeolidiidae; genus Berghia; species Berghia stephanieae. The sequence goes on along the minus strand of NC_088360.1, from coordinate 62,532,171 downwards.
TTATCATCCATAATTTCCATTCTACCTTCCACTTACTTATTCTCTCTACCTTTTCCTGAAACAATCTAATTAAACGTATGTATAGAATTGATATTATTGTATTGGGCGTTACTATTGTCTTGACTCACTTATATTAATACAATTAATCATAAGAGACCCTAATGCTATTCTTAATCATCCCTAGATTAAACCTGAGCCGTTTGTGGTAGGTTGAGTGGCGCAGCTTGTAACGAGAGCCATAGCGCGTATAAGTTCGAATCCAAATCATTGAGCTTATCGTTTGGACTCGGGCCCACAATAAAACCACAAACCCCGCCACAATGGTGATGATGATGATGATGATGATGATGATGATGATGATGATGATGATGATGATGATGATGATGATGATAAAAAAAAGAAGACGTATATTTTATAAAATCTGGAGTCTGTTTTTTCTTGACTCGTATTTTAAAGAAATTGTCTTATTTAGCCAATTAAAGTGCATGGCACATCTGGTTATTGGCACCCAAGATTTCCCCGAATTGCCAACTGTGTCTATGAGCCAATCCAATCCCCTCCTTTAACGATAAAGCGAGACATTTATCATTCTTATTCAGCTAGGAAAGAAACATAACTAGCATTTTTATTATCGTTGCTGACAGTTATGTTAAGACTTGGAGTTGGAGAAGCCTGCACAACTCACTTAAGTGTTGGTTTTAATGGTTTCGTGATTTTATGGGTTAATCGTTTTTATGAGAGTGTTTAGTTATAACCATTTCGCTTTGTACTCGTTTTGTAAAACTTATTAACGTTCATATTTTTAGTTTTACATGCTGTTCATCTCATATCATTTCATTGGCGAACATTGTTTTCCATGAGATTCGATTTTATGAGTGAGAAAAAGCTTTTTAAATCACCTAGATTCGTAGAGGCTAAAAGCACCGTCGTTTCACGCTAGTATTTGATCAGATTGTGTGTAACGTAGAGCTGTTGGTGGTAAATATATATTGATGAATTATCGATTGATTTGTTGCCAAATATACTTTTGACAACTATCATTGCCAATATCCTTTTTTTTTTTTTTTTTTTTGTTCTTGTTTTCGTTTCAATCTTAACATTTAGATTGTCATTATTTTCATTAAACTTTTAATTTCTTTTTATAATATTTGGTGTTTCAATCTACATCAACTTTTAAAACTCCACTTTTGATCAATTATAATTAATTATTAATAATTAATTAATTCAACATTTATACAACAAGGGATTCTAAACTTTAATGGGAATACCAAAGCCGAGTTTAAGGGGGAGTGTTAGACTCATCGTAAAATCGACTTTATTATTACTATTAGTCTCTTTTTATTATATGTTGTGATTATATTATTGTATTATTATTATTACTCTATAAGCGAAATTATTATCCCACCACTAGTATAGCTATATATTTTTTTATCAAATAAGTAGTTCTCGAGAACCAAGACCCGTGCGGCACTACAACATAAATCTTCTTCCGTTTTCATTCCTCAGCAAACAAGATATGACTTGAGTTTGTTTATTCATTATCCATATTTCTTTTATCCTCTTTTATTACCATCGTCATGAATGATCATCAGCCATCAACACCAGAGGGCCTCTGGATGGATTCAGACGGCTTCAATGGAGTTTGGACGGTCCCAGAGGCTTCTGGATGGCTCCAGACGGCTACAAGGGCCGACGGAAGGCCTCCGGAAGGCTACAGACGGCGCATCCAATTGGCTTTAGATGGCTCAGACACCTCAGGACAGCCTCCAAACGGCCTCCAGGTGGTTCCAGATAGCATTCGCATGACTACGGATGGCACCAGACCGCCCTGGGCGGGCTTCGGACGGCTACGGAAAACTTCTGAGTGGCTACAGACGGCTTCACTGGTTTCCAGATGGCCCCAGAGGCTCTTGGATGACTCCGGGCGGTTTTGGGGGCCTCCAGACAGCACCAGGCAATTCTGGATCGCTCCGGACAACCCCAGACGGCATCAGGATGGTTTCAAATGGCTTCAGATGGCCCCCGGACGGCTCCAGGTAGCTCCAGACGGCACACGGATGGCTCCGGAAGGCAGACGTCTCTGGAGTACGGCTCTACGAGGCTCCAAACGGCCTCCGGGCGGCTCCAGGCGGCTTCTGGATGGCTACAGACGGCCTCCGGGAGGTTCTGGGGGCTTTCTGGGTGACCCCAGAATTCTTCAGGTGGTTCCGGATGGCTCCAGTTGGTATCCTGTCGGCTCCAGGCGGCATCCGGACGGCAATTAGGGCCCATTTTCATAAAAATAATATAATATAATAATAATAATAATAATAATAATAATAATAATAATATATAATAATAATAATATATAATAATAATAATAATAATAATAATTATTACATTATTATTATTATAACTATGTACACTTATATAGCGCCAACATCTCAAGCAATATGAGCTCTAGGTACTAATAGCCTTCATTTTCTCGAAAATAATGCGATTTCTTCAATAATTAACATTGGTGCATTATGCACATTCGCACATTATTCATTATTGAGGCTGTGCTTAGTTTTTCGGCCGATCCGGTATGATACTTCTGTTTTCATTCATTCAATAGTTGTGACTTGAGTTTTACTGCCAGGATGCCCTTCCTGAGTAAACACTCCCCATTTACCTGGGGGTGTGACCGGCCTCTCAATGTGTAAAAAAGGCTGTAAAGGCTATAAAAGGCTGGGAAGGTTGGTTGGAGAAAGCAAAATCGGAGAGAAGAGATGGTTGGGAATCTATGGGTATGGCAGCAGAAATGAAGAAGGCGAAGATAAGGTAAGATTTGCAACAAGGATGGACCTGGCAATATTAAATACATATTTTAGAAAGAAAGATGACTACAGAGTGACGTATTCAAGTGGTGTGAGAAAGACACAAGTGGATTAGCTGTTGTACTGCAGGAGAAATTTGAAGGAAGTATCAGATTGTGGAAGTTTGCCGGGGGAGAGAGAGAGTGGCAGCGCAGCATGAGATTATTGTTGCGAAAGTGGCATTTGGAAAGAGGAAGATAAAAGAGAAACAAAGTGAGGGAAAAACACGATCGATGGTCTAAACAAAAAGAGGAAGAGCAAAGCGAAATATTTGCTACAATGGAAAGGATGATTAGGAATTGATTTCCCAAAGGAATGGAAAAGAACTGCTGATACAATACGTGAAGTGGCCAAAGAAGTGCTAGGACCGAGCTCGGGGGGGGGAGGAAAAGCTGGAAAAGAAGAACGGTGGTGGAATGAAGAGGTCCATGAAGCAATAAAGAAAAAGAGGGAAGCAAGGAAGAACATGAAGACTAACAGGAATGTTATGAAAGTAGATGAATATAAGCAGGCAAAGAAAGAAGCAAAAAATGACGTTGCAAAAGCAAAGTCCGAGACATTCAAAGACATGTATGAGCAATTAGAAAGTAAAGAAGGCCAGAAAAATATCTTCAGAATAGCAAAACAGAGGGACAAGAATAGGAGAGATACACAACATATTAAGATGATCGAAGTCGAGAATGGAAGAATATTGGGCAAAGATGAAGAGATTCGAGCAAGATGGAAAACATACTACGAACCCCTCATGAATGAAGAGAATGATAGGGAGAGGAGAAGTGCAGTTATACAACCTAAAGAGAAGATAGTACATGAGATAAGCAAGAACGAGGTGCGGGATGCAGTGCGCAAGATGAAATGGAGGAAAGCAGTTGGACCAGACGAGAAACCAGCAGAAGTCTGGAAATCACTTGGAGATGAAGGATTAAATTTCCTGGTATGGTTATTCAACGACATCTTACAGTAAGAGAAAATGCCAGAAGAATGGAAAAAAGTACGTCGATTCCCATAAACAAAATTAAGGAAATGTTCAAGAATGTGGCAACTATAGGGGCATCAAGTTCATGAACCATACAATGATGATATGGGAAAGCGTCACCAGACTCAAATCCTACTTCGACAAGTGGTACCTGAAGATGAACACTTCAAAAACCGTGGCCACTGCATTCCACCTATGCAGTGCAGGCACACCCGCAAAGTGAACGTCCTCGTCGGGGACCAGCCACTCCTATATGAGCCACATCCAAAATACTTAGGATCGTCTTGGGGCGCTAACCAAGCACTCCAGAGAACGTCCGCCATGGCACTATGCTATTCCACCGCGGAGTATTGCGCTCCATTGTGGGGTGTAGAAGCAGAAACGTTGAGAAGGTAGATGTAAAACTTCGCAAGGCAATGCACATAGTGTCAGGAACCCAGGCAACAACGCCTAGAGAATGGGGACCGGTAATGGCAGCAATCCAGCCCCCCCCCCCCCCCGATGTCCGGAGGGAGACGATTAAGGAAAACTGGCTAAATAAGATCCGAGAGATAGAGAATGGGGACACTCCTCTGAAGCGTATTATGGACGGTGCCCCCTTTTCGAGGCGAAATAAGTTCCGATAACCCTTGTACGCAACTTCCTTGACAACGGACAGAGATACATATACGGGATGGAAGTCGGTTTGGACGAATTCAATCCCTCGTGGGGGCGGGGTGAGAAGTTGCCAGGCTTCGACACCAGTAAGAGTAAGAGGGTGGCTTCGAATCGGCTTCGATCGAGGAGCTGCCTCACGGCAAAAAGCGCTTCATCAGTGGGACTTCCCACCTGTCCAACATATACCTGATGTGGGCAAGAACCTGAAACGGCAGAGCATCTAGTTGAACGGAATGTTGTGACGATGCTACCGGGCGGGTTCTTGACGGTGCCCGAATGCGACCGGACCTCGCTGATTGGGTCGATCGTCATAACATAGTGGTGTGAGAACCATAAGAAGCTGCTGTCGGCTGACTCTCGATCAGACGGTCAGCGATCGCGAACGGTTGCGTTGACCATAAATCAAGGAATATGGTCCATTGCAACTAAAATTACTCTTAATGATTTATTAAATAGATAGAATGGGGTTGAAATGTATGTACAAAATATTGCTCAAGAACTTTATTCCTAACCCTAACAAAAACATGATGATGACCAACTAGATCTAAACAGGTTGTTAACAACAAAGAGGCACTACTTTGATTACAAATATCATCCAAAGACGTATTTAGTCTTTGGAAATAATTTAGAATACTGTGAAATCTCTTAAATCTATCGCTCAAGTACTGAAGTTTATGTTTTGTAAAAGTTTCGATTTTTTAATTTATTTTTTGTCTTTTAATTCAATTTGGCAAAAAATATGCTGAAAATGTCTGCTTTTATTTTGAATGTCCTTTTCTTTCTTTTCTCATTTTTCCATTATAAAAAAGTTCTTACAAGTACAATATGCAGTAAATGAGTATTTTTTTAGTATGTTGAAATGGGATTGACAAGCCCTCATGTTAAGTCAATTACTATTGATCCTACTGGACTCGTCTTTTTCATAAAGATTTCGCACCCAAGTCTTGTTTGTTTTGTTTCTTTTTTTTGTTTTTTTAGCTTAAATCCGCAACGGTGACCGTCGACTGGAATTGTGATTTTTTTTTTTTTTTGTTTTTTGTTTTTATTTTTGTTTTGAGTCAATCAGCGCGTAGCCTTCGTGAACTTGTGATGGAACAAAAATGATGCCACTCAGCTCTTTGTTATTGTTTTTAGCAAGTCATTTTTATATTACTACTCACTAAATTCCATCAATGAGACTAAAAAGTTTAAGGTCATCATACGTTTGTGTTTTGGTACATTATATCCGCCTAGCGGATGTTGTGACCGCAACATCGATATTGTCTGATACTAGGACTGTGATTACGTTTAATGGCGATGAATGATACAATGGCAGAGATGAAAAGATATATGAAGACGTGGTAACGTCAACGCATTAATTCAATCAATTCTAATATGCATATGAAGTGTTCACCCACGTATTTTAGTCCGTGTTATGATTTAAGAATCCGTACGTTAAAACTGCCTTCGCAAGTTTTGTAATTTTCAGTATATTATTATAATAATAATAAATAATAAAAATGGAACTATCCATTCGTTAGCAAGTTTCTCCTCCTTTCGGTCAATTTCTTTTGCATGACAAAAGAAAAAGTCAACAGCAAAAAAAAAAAAAAAACAACAACAACAAAAACATTTTTTTTAAAACAATAAAAACAAAAACCTTCATCAATAGAATGGACAAAGTATTATAAAAGAATCGTAACAAGAAATATATTGTATATCTAATATATGTTCCTATTTTTAATAATTTAAGCACTAACGACAATATACAAAAGCAAAAATAAGAAAAAAAACAAAGAAAGACAAAAAAAAAAAACCAAAACAAAGCAAAACATAAAACAACTACAAATAAACAGATTGGACAAAATAAAATAAAAAGAATATTACGGGGGCTTAAAACGACGAGAGTCGTTCCGTTGCCTCAACGGCATATAACGTGTTAGAATTAAGTCAAGTTATCAAAGTTTTACTTAGTGCCATGGGATAAGTTGACCTGGATTTTAATTTCTTTTTAATGGAATAATTTAGGTCGTGACTAATAAGTGCGAAGACGTCTTTGTCAGCACTGACGAACTATGTTCGTCGGTACTGATCAATAAACTCTTTTAACTCTTTTAGTGCGGCTATGTTGTCTTGTGGTATGGCACTCGCTCTCGGATCGGAAGGTCCTGGGTTCGACCTCGCTGAAGGCTCTTTACTCACATTATCTCACCGTCCTCAGATGTAAAATGATTACCTGGCCGTGAACAGCGTTGTCTCTGACCGAAATTTTTTTTGTAATATCGCCTAACAGGCGCCATGTCACGTCCTACATGTTAAATGTTGCCGTTGGCCAGGGACATTGTAAAGTTCTTTGAGCACGTTTAGTGGATATTGCACTACATAAAAGATAAATATTCTAAAAACGAAATCGTACCGTACCGATCGACGAGATACGAGAAAAGATTATCCGGATCTAGCCTTCTTACGTCACATCTCGCCCCCATGAACAAGATCTTTGTAGTACCGATGCTGCATATCGTTTGAGAGCCTTCATAAAGGCGGTTCACCTTGAAAGGACACGGTTAACAGAAAGTGACGAGTTGTTGTCTAACACCAAAAGCCCTGTGGCCTGGACCACGAGGTTTTGTATGTAATGGATTCGTCACTGGCTCAACGCTCATGAATTAATTAGTAATGCTCGATTCGCATTCTAAAACCGAAATTTGTGTTCTAAACTCTTTTGAATCAAACGAATACATCAACGTGTTTGTCTCATTGAGATGTGAAAAATGATATAAAAATCAAGAAAATCGGACGATAAATTAAAAAAATTGCTTTAAAAAGCTAAAATATACAAATGCAATTTTCTAAATCAAATTTATTCGTAAAACAGTTGGCTTTCAACAGATTTTTCTGAAATAAAGATCAATGTTCCTAATTTTTCAAGCTGATTTCAGCAAGGTGAATTTCAAATTCCTCACAAATATATTTTTTACTTTTAGATTTTAGCTATAAGGCCTATTAAAAAAATGTTATTTTTTTTTTACAAAACAGAAGCGTAAAACCTTGGCGATCGACCGAGTACAGAGCCTGTGATTAGCCGAAGACGCTTTACTCACCATTCTACACGAATAGATGGTGGCGGTAGATTAAGCCTCTAGTGTTCAGATTACTTTTGGAGGAGTAGGTAATGAGTTCCCTATATGGCCATGTCAATCATGTAGACATCCTTTGATGATATAAGCCTACCCTTTTATTTATGCAGTGGCATTTTCGTTTCCTACGGTCACTCATGGCTAAACTCACCCATAAACGATTTCATAGATCCGACCATCTTGAGTTTTATGATCGAAGAACGATTGGCTATTGAGCGTCTTGGCCGTCTCAACGATTGGTCGTTCTGACAGCTCACGTGTCAACAGCTGCATTGAGTCTTCGTTGAAGCATTAGAAGAAGGTCATCGGATAGTTGCGTCACAATCACCACCTTGATGTATATATTATCCAGGCATGGTTGATATGTAAAAAAGCCAAATTATGTTCTACTTACATTGACACAAAGTATATTACTGATCTCGTCTCATTGTGAGATATAAACAATGATATATCAAGAAAATCGGCCGATAAATAAAACAGTTCTTTAAAAAAGCTAAAATAAAGAAAAACAATTTTTAAATCAAATTTTTTCGCAAATCATTTGGTTTTCAACCGATTTTTCTGAAACCAATGTTCTTTTTTCAAGCTGATGTCAGCAATGTGACTTCCAAAGTCCTCAGAACTATATTTTTTACTTTAAGACTTTAGCTATTAAACCTGCTCAAAGATGTGTTCCATTTTTTGCATAACAATAGCGTAAGTAATACATGGACGCGAGTAGTCTTTGTTTCGGACGCTTGACTCACAATTCTACACGAATAGACGGTGGCGGTAGATCAAAGAAGGTAACATTTTTATTTACCAACCATTTTTCTTGGTGCTAAATTTTACAAGTAATAAATTCGCATCAGAGAAAATAACTCGGAAGTTCCGATATCTCTATTACAATAAAATTGATACCACGAATGACAGAATGGGCCCACAAATAAGGGAGTTATAAATCATTCATTATGATTTTTTAAATTACAATAATTGTCATCAAAGTCATTTTTTATCACCAAAGTCGTAATTTTGTCCGGTTTTTACCAAACAAAGTGCAATGTCAACGATTTACACCCTCGATTAAAAAAAAAATCAAATCGCAATTTCTACTACATATTATATACTTGTCGCAAATGATCAATATCAAAGCACAATTATTCCTAACCGCTTTCATATTCTAACGTGAAAGGCAGGCTCTCCATCTTCGTTCTGAATTGTTGTAACGAGAGAACGTGAAAACAAATTTGATCACGTGTTCGTTCTTCCAACCTGACGAGTGCAACCTTATTATGGAGAGGGGATATCATGCGCTGACACTGGTTGCTAGGAATAACCCGAGCGAGTCTGAATTTGCCGAACCCTCCCCGGGTTGCTAGATTTTCTGTACTCCTCCACCACCGAATCGGGGGATTCAAACAATTCCTATATAAAACGATACACGAGGAATCAGAGGGAGTTTTTAAAAAGTTTCCTGAGCTGGACACAAAACAAAGCGGTCATGTTTTATTATTATTTAATATGTGCTGTGGTGTTCTTTATTCGTTGATCACAGGAGAGAGACAAGCAGGATGAATGGATAAGTTTTGATGTAACCTAGTTTCTGTTATGAATATATCGTGTTTGTTAATCTTGATTTTCTTTCTCTTATCATTACTATTTCGCTATCATTATCTAGCCGTGAAACACGCTCATTTTCTTCTTGCTCGTTCCTCTGTTCAGGCTAGGTCAATGCATCGGCCTAAGCTCCCACTCCCAGGGAAATAATCGAGATCCCTCTTTCTCCTAGTCTTTTCTGTATGTTGACAAATCGGGCGATCTTGCTCTACCGACGCTCCGGGAGCAGCCCGATTTGTGACATGACTTTTCCCCATTCTCTTCAACCAACAAAGTTTTTGTCTTTTCATCATTTAATCTCAAACAATTTCCTTTCATCTATTCAACGCCTTCAATGCATTTTTAAGATTTTTGTTTCTTGACAAAGGATTAGCAATACTTAAGTCATCAATTTGATTGTCATCTACATAGAAGTGATGCATTAAGCAGTGATAGTTTACTTTGTCCGCAAAGGGAAAGTGTACAGAGTGTAGAGGACAGGACCTAATACAGATCCCTGAGGAACCCCAAATGAGAGTAATTGTTGCTCAGATTGAGCACCATCAATTGAGACAAACTGGTTTCTGTCTGCAAGACAGAACCGAAACCAATCGAGTGCACTGCCGGAAATACCAAATACACCCTGCAGCCTTCGTATCAAAATCTTATGATCAATTGTATAAAAAGCTGCAGACAAGTCGAGCAAATTGAGTAATGACAATTTTCCTTCATCAATGACAAAGATTTGAACAAGTGTGTATGAAAGGTAACAGACAAAGCAAGAAATAAAAAAACAAAAAAAAAACCCCAAACAATCAGTCACATCGACTGTGGATCGAACCTTCTGATTATCGGTCAGACTTGCTACCTTTTCACCATTTTCTTTCTTGCATTGTCTGGCACCTTTCATACACACTTGTTCTGATCTTTATCTTACACCGGTGCCTGCTCCCTAGTTTCTTAATTCAATATATTCAAAAAATAAAAATAGATCAACTCAAATATCTTCGTCCTCGTCCTCTCATGTTCAATGTTTGTGTTGTGTGATGCAAGCGAGGGTTCATAGCGTAAACGCGTACCCTTGTGAAGAATATATGTTCCAACTACCGGAAGCCTCTGTGGTGTAATTGTAGCACGTCTATGACGGTAATTAGAATTTCTGAGGTTCGATCCTCAGTCGAAGTAAAGAGATTAATTGGGATGGGTTTTTTCTTGCATTTTTCTTTCTTGCTTTGGCACATTTCAGACATACTTGTTCAGTCTTTATCTACACTGGTGCCTGCTCCCTAGTTTCTTCATCAATGGCATGATTCACATTTATTGACAAACCTCAATAATGCGATTTCTGTAGAGAGATTTCTACGGTAAGCTTATTGAAAGTGACTCTGCGGATTGTTAAATTCAAAGTGGTTAGTTATCTGCTTAAGAACAAGTTTTTCTAATATCTTTGACAAGCCGCAGGGTTGAATCTGATCTATATTTTTTTTTTAATTTCTACATCTAATCCTGATTTTATTTTATTAGTGAGATTACCAAGGTGGTTTTAAACATATCTAGCACTTTTTCTGATCTTAATGATTGGTATATGATCCCTAGGAATTGTCAGTTTGTTTTTCTCTCCATTTGGCATCGGCCCGTTTTCCGTTTTCCTTTGTGTCGAGACGAGAAGTTATACTCGTGATTCTTTGAAGCCTCACGTTTAAAACTTTTTAGAGGTTGGGGGTCGAAAGTTTTGTGAAATATTTTATTTTTCTGACTAAAATTTGTGTTTTGATTGAGAGCTGTGTTTGAGAGCCCTTGACACGAGAATTCTATGGTTCATTCTATTGTCAATGGTCGTTAGTCAACTTTGAATCGTAATCATTCACACTAAAAATAGGCACGTGTCCATCATAAGGATGACTACACTGTCAAGCCCGACCCTGCATTCTTATGATTATTGTCTACGTAATAAATAAGTACACCTCAGGACCACAATAATTAAGTGACTTGATGTAAGATTGTCTTGTCCTCAACTGACAAATTACCTTTTTTTTATTATTTCAGAAAACTTTTACTTTAGATTTCGACTAATTAAGATGGTCCCCAATTTTCTCAATATTCTATGACAATGGGGGTGATCTATGATACCTTTCCATATGCTCGAGATCATAAGTCACATTACAAAATATGCTCAAAGTGACCCACTTAAGCAAAAAGAGTTCACAGTTTTCGAACTATGTATCTAACAAAGCTATATGTCTTTTTTTTTTTTGGTTGACTCATGTTGTATGTTTATAACCTTCATTTCCAAAGCAGCTTGTTTACATTTATTAAAAAACATTCAGAAAAAATCATATGACTGGGTTTAACGAAAACCTGGCGGCGATTTGATCGAGATTTGATGTAACAATTTTCAAGACGAAAGAAAATAAAATGTTATGTCAATGCACGTCACATCAAAGAACAATAGCCTATCCCCAAATTTTCAGAAACTCGGTTTTTCTGTTTTACTCATACACGTTATGAAAAATGCTTGAGTCCTGCACAGTGTGGTTGATTTGTGTGTAGCGGCGTAGGGCCTTAAAGGCTATTAATGCTAAGCCACAGGTCGTCATTGTCTTGATTATATGTAAGAATTTAACAATAAAAATTCACATTTTTCATTTTCTGTTTCACAAACAATGACATTCATTGTTGACCTGGTGTTAAAAACCCCTTACAGAGCCTCAAAACATGAACCAATCACACCGCTTTGAATTTACTACAGCTCGATTCGTACTCGTGCCACTGACCAACCAGTACAGCGTGTGGCTTTAAAGGTTGAGAAGGCTTCCAGCCATATTCCCACGGTACAACCAGGTGATGCATTTCACGCTGCCGTGTGCTATGACTGAGGGCATGAAGAGGCTTCTTGACTTTGAACTGAGTCATAAAGGCTTTCTTACTCACAGCCACACACAATGACCTACTTGTTTCATTTAATAACAATCGTGTTGTACCTGTTACCCATCCCTCTTCGAGTCGTGTCAGGCATGTGATATTGAATTCCCCTCGTCCCTTTTAACTTGAGTGTGAGACTGTATGTGTGTTTATTGATACTTCGAGTGTTTGTCTGATGTTTGCAGTGTCTGTTTTTTTAAATTTCTAATTAATTGCTATTAAGTGTGATGAATCACGTTGATTACCTGTTGACTATCAGTACCAGTTCTTTGAATAGGGAAAATAAACTTTTGATTAAAAGTCTCGGTCCCCATCAGCCAGAAGATGTTTTGCTCACTATTAAAGACGGGAAGCAGAATCGGTCATTTAATAAAGATTGGTATAGTCGTTTTCCTTGGCTTACAGTGAGCATAGAAAAAAGAGTTTAATTTGTTTTTTATTGTTATTTGTTTGGCGATAACAGCAATACAGAAATGTCTTGGACAAGAAGTGTATTTACCTGTTTGAAAAATTTAACACAGAGAGCATTGAATCATCAGAAGTCTAACTTACATTTAAATAGCAACACTAGATTGAAAACCTTTGGTACTGTTCACAAAGGTGCACAAATTGACAGTGGCTATCGCTTATCCTTACCAGGGATAATGAACAAGTTACAAAGAACAGACAAATTTTAGGTAAAATAATTGACTGCATCAAATTTTGTGGACTTCATGAGCTACCGTTAAGAGGTCATGATAAAAGACAATCTTCGTCAAATAGAGGTGTGTTTCTAGACCTTGTTGACTTATTAGCGACTTTAGATGAACAATTATCAAATCATTTGCAGACAACGACCGTCTGTAGATACACTTCAGCGCAGATACAGAATGAAATATTAGATTGCATTTATGAGGTATATATTGACGAAATTAAGAAAAGTATTGGAAACACAAATTTTCTTTCTGTTGAAGCTGATGAGACGACTGATGTCTCATGCCGCTCACATGTATCATCCTTCGTTTTATTCAAGATGGAGAACCTGTTGAACGATTTTTTAAATTTGTTGACGTCCAGGACATGACAGCAATCGGTTTGTCAACTACTCTAAAAGAGGAGCTTCTGCCATTTGACATTAAAAACAAGATGATTGCACAAACCTATGATGGGGCCTCTGTCTGAGCGGTGCTTCAGGCGGTGTGCAGACATTGATGAGAATTGACTACACACGGGCCCATTTTGTCCATTGTTATGTGCATCAGACTAATCTTATTCGAAAGAAAGTGAGTAGTGTAGTGTCAGAAGTGAGAGTGTTCTTTTCCAATCTCTCGGGATTTTCTACTTTCTTTAATTCATCGCCAAAGCGAGCCGATGTACCTAGAAATGTCACAGACCGTTCGCTTCCTCGCACCTGTGAAACAAGGTGGAATTTTCAGTCCCGGGTGCTGAAATCTGTTTCTCACAATAGAAGTGCAATTCTAGAATGTTTGCAGACAATTATTAACTCTGATATTTGGGATGACACCACTGTTCGTGAAGCAGTCGGCCTCTCATCTCTGCTTCAAGATGATTTTTCCTTATATTTTTTAGAGTTTTTCAGTAAGATGTTTTATCACACTGATACTTTGCTTAAGCAATTCCAGTCAAGAATTACTACTGGCATCGAAGTGAATGACACGCTGTCTGCTTTATGTAATTCAATAAAAAGCATTAGAAGGGAGCTTGTAGAAAAACGTTTGTGCTCTGGAAGAAAGCGACGAATCGTTGACGTGAGTGTTCCAGCAAAAGAAGTTTGCGATGTACTCCTTGGCCAAATTGAAGATCGTTTTAGCCAGTCAAACTTTTTAGCTTCATTTGCTGTTTTAAACCCTGCTTCCTTTGAAACTCACAAAGAACATTTTCCCACACAACATATTAATAATTTGGAAGAGAACTATCCCTTTTTGGCCAAGGATGCACTCACAATTGAGCTCAGTGTGATTTATTCAAATGAAACATTTAGTCCAGAAAGAGTATCAAGTATAACACAGTTGTACAAAACACTTAGAGAGGCAGACCTCGCCAGCACATACGAGCAAGTTAACTTATTAGCCCAAATCATCCTAACCACACCAATTTCGTCGTCGGAACCCGAGCGCTGTTTCAGTACATTGAAAAGGATAAAAACATTTATTCGAAACTCAATGGGTCAAGAGAGACGAAACGCCTTAGCTATGCCCTCGATTCATAGTGACATTGTTAGCACGGATAGAGACTTCAACGACAAAGTGCTTGAAAAGTTTGCTACCTCCAAACACAGGCGAAGCAATTTCATATACAAAGTGTAAATGCTCCGTTTGCTTGGTGAGTGCTTTTCAAATTGCATTATATAAAGGCTAGCACTATTCAGTATCTGATACTGAATAGTGGTTTTGCGCTATTCAGTATCAGATACTGAATAGCGGTTTTCCACTATTCAGTATCTGATACTGAATAGTGGTTTTGTACTATTCAGTATCTGATACTGAATAGTGGTTTTGTACTATTCAGTATCTGACACTGAATAGTGGTTTTGCACTATAATACGGTGTTTTTTTTTCTTCCGAAACCTGACAAAGAGGGCAGCTGTTGGAGTGAATCTGGGACTCAGAGGAGTGCACACCAGTGGGGAGTGAACCTAGGACTGGGTTTTGGCGGGTTTCGTAATAAAAAGCAATTACTTTTTTACGAAACCCGACGACACCTGGCAATATCCGACAAAGTTATGGGAGGTAGGCAGCAGCGTGTGTGTGTGTGTGAGTGTGTAAGGGAGGGGGGGGGGGAGAGGAAGGGATGAACCTGAGATTCAGGGAAGTGTACACCAGTGGGGAGTGAACCTGGGACTTTGGGTTTTGTGAAACAGCAGTAACAAAATGGAGGGGGGGGGGATTACTTTTTTACGAAACCCGACAATATGCGGCAAACTTGTGGAAAGTAGGCAAATCGTGGGGACTGAACCTGAGACAGTGAAGTGTACACCAGTGGGGAGTGAACCAGAGACTATGGTTTTCGGCGGGCTTCAGATAATTTCATATAAAAGCAATTACTTTTTTATGAAACCCGACGAAACCTGGCAATATCCGAGAAAGTTATGGGTAGTAGGCAACAGTGGGGAGTGAACCTGAGATTCGGGGAAGTGTACACCAGTGGGGAGTGAACCTGGGTCTGGGTTTCAGCGGGTTTTGTAAAAAAAAAAGAAGCAATTACTTTTTGTTTACGAAATGCGCCAAATTCCAACAAAATGGGACAAAGTTATCGAAAGTAGGCAAATAATGGGGAGTGAACCTGAGACTAAGGGAAGTGTACACCAGTGGGGAGTGAACCTGAGACTAAGGGAAGTGTACACCAGTGGGGAGTGAACCTGAGACTACGGTTTTTGGCGGCTTTCAGTGAGATTCACATAAAAGCAATTACTTTTTTACGAAACCCGGCAATATCCGACAACGTTATGGGAAGTAGGCAACAGTGGGGAGTGAACCTGAGATTCATGGAAGTGTACACTAGTGGGGAGTAAACCTGGGACTCTGGTTTTCGGCGGATTTCAGCGAGTTTCATATATAAACAATTGTCTTTTTACGAAACCCGACGAAAGCCTGGCAATATCCGAGAAAGTTATGGGTAGTAAGCAACAGTGGGGAGTGAACCTGGGACTGGGTTTCGGTGGGTTTTGGAGGAAAAAAAAAGCAATTACTTTTTGTTTACGAAATGCGCCAAATCCCAACAAAATGGGGCAAAGTTATGGAAAGTAGGCAAATAATGGGGAGTGAACCTGAGACTAAGGGATGTGTACACCAATGGGGAGTGAACCTGAGAGTAAGGGAAGTGTACACCAATGGGGAGTGAACCTGAGACTATGGTTTTCTGCGGGTTTCAGCGAGTTTCACATAAAAGCAATTACTTTTTTACGAAACCCGGCAATATCCTACAAAGTTGTGGGAAGTAGGCAACAGTGGGGAGTGAACCTGAGCTTAGGGAAGTGTACACCAGTGGGGAGTGAACCTGAGACTATGGTTTTTGGCGGGTTTCAGCGAGTTTCACATAAAAGGAATTACCTTTTTACGAAACCCGGCAATATCTGACAAAGTTATGGGATAGGCAACATTGGGGGGTTAACTTGCATTCATGGAAGTGTACACCAGTAGGGAGTGAACCTGAGACTCTGGTTTTCGGCGGGTTTCAGCGAGTTTCATATAAAAGCAATTACTTTTTTACGAAACCCGACAAACCTGGCAATATCCGACAAAGTTATTGAAGTAGGAAACAGTGGGGGGGGGGGGGGGTGATCCTGTGATTCAGGGAAGTGTACACTTGGGGGGGGGGAACCTGGGACTCTGGATTTTGTAAAAAAGCAAGACCAAGGGGGAGGGGGAATTACTTTTTATCGGAACCCGCCAAAACCCGACAAAGTTATGGGAAGCAGGCAGCAGTGGGGAGTGAATCTGGGATTCGGACACCG
>NC_088360.1:62503135-62510635 GCF_034508935.2 Berghia stephanieae | reverse complement strand
AAAGTGTTGAAGAAAAAAACGGAAGACGGATAACCAATTCTATGAGATGAAATTTCTTTTGTTCCATCCACATGGTAAAATTCCTCATAACGGTCTTTTCCGGGGCAATATTGGAATAATCCAGACACAAGCCGCAATGCAATGGATTAAGACATAGCATCTATACAGTATTCAAATCTTCACCTGATATGTCTATAAAAACATACAAATCGTCCGTAAAGTCCTGGACTGAAAAACATGGCAACATAATTTGTAGACAAGAGACGTTTGTGAAAAGTCTTTAAAAGTGTGTATGAAATATTGCTCGACAAAGAAAAAAGAAAAAATTATCGGGTAACGTCAGTTTTGTTATAGTAGCATGTCTGACCAGCAACCAGGAGATCTGAGGTTCGATCCCCAGTCGAGGCAGGTTGACTTTTGGGATGATTTATTTCTTAAAATTGTCTTTCTTCTTTGTCTGGCACTATTTCATACACACTTTCTAGTATTTTTATTTTACACCAGTAGCAAAATTTGTCACTTTGTAATTCCAGGACAATACGTTTATCGATCGGTAACCAGTTTTAGTGGAAAAGCAAAATAAAAGAAAACAAAAATATATAAAACGTACAAATGTACACATGTTCACACCTACACAAGCAATCAGGGGCAAGGTTCAAATATTTATTTAAGGTTCATGAATATGACACAACTAAAGTAATATTACCTTTACCAAGCTCAATTTTGTACTCAAAACTTTCGACTAGTTGTCTTGACAAACTGTATTATTGGTTGTTTTTTTTAATCTTTCAAGTTATTCCAGAAAACATGTTTTAATAATCATGTGCTTTAAAGATGGGAATTAAACAAGCCTCATTTAAATGGGTTTCAACAGCGGTGGCGTCACTTCCCTCGTAATGACGCATAGTAACTTAGCAACTGGTTCTAAACTATCGGAACAATGGCGGACGCCCTTATGAAATACTTCTCCGACGAGCATAAAAGTGTATCCAGAGATGAAAAACATTATAGATCTGATCATTTTTTGACTTTTATACATTCTGATCACATGAAATATGAAAAATTTCTAACCAGCATGAAGAATAAAAAGTACATATTTTCTTTGTTTAGAACTAAGCTACTCATTGCTGGGCGACGTGACATCAGACTATTGAATCCTGACTTCCACTTTCTTATAATTTTGTAATATAGTCGGTTATCAATAATCAGAATCCAAGTAATGTTAACATTCAAATCTGAGGATTCATAATGAGAAAAACTCAAATGACCACAAGATTGGATGACTTAAATTTGGAAAATGAATCATTCCCTGTACGTATATAAAACACTTTGATGACAATGATAATAATGATGATGTTGATGGCGATGATGATGATGATGATGATGATGATGATGATGATGGTGATGATGATGATGATGATGATGATGATGATGATGATGATGATGATGAACATGATCTGTATAGCGGAAAACAATAACAGCCTCTTTCACTTTATTATTTTGATTTGAAAAATCAGTTGTCTTTCTAAACATGAGTGAAAATTTGACATTCTTGTGGTTAATAGTTTTCTTTAAATATCACAAATTGTGATTCTAATTTTAAGTGCTTGTAAATTATTGTGCACTTAAATAAAAAAATTGTTATTCAAAACTCAGCGGCAGTATCTCAAGAATTTTAATAAATATCAAAAGTACATATGTGCATCTATGTTCCTGTGCTTTATTATCATATTCGCAGTTGATTTTCTTGATTTATTCTTGGTTTTGTTAGTTCTATATATTTTTTTTTACCATTTCCATTCCTCTCAAACAGTTGTGTTGGTCATAACAGTAAACTGATATTATTTATGTCTTTATGTGGTAAAATAACTCATAAAGATAATATTTTATTGACCAGTAAAAACTAAAAACCAATATTGTGTATGATTTCAATATCTCATTTTACTATCAATCTAAGTATGACTTCTTTACAAGAAAAAAATCAATCACCCAACAAGGTTACTGAACATGCTACAAATATTGCAGTATCAATCATCAATTATGACTAACACTAAGCACTGGTACTGTTAAATTAAATGATTTGCTCAAACAGACGGACATAGTATATGGATAAAAGAGGATTCAAAATTATGAGGGCATATAGTTTATTCCAAGTAGCAACCTTTTTCTCCTTATTGACCAACTACATAGAAAACGAACACACTGTCCATACAGATTATATAGAATCATTTCCTTTCCTTCAGGAATACAAATTTAGTCATTGTCTTCTAAAGTCATCTGATATACCATTGAACTCCAGACAGTCAAATTTAGAGGTAAAACAATTGAATAACAATCAGAGTCAAATCAGTAAAATACCATAGGCATACCACAGCAAGATCATTTATTTTCTGGGAAATCACTGCCATATATATCTGGACGCTTCAGTCTATAAAAAGTTAACACATTCACTTGTGCACAAAAGGAGAACTTGAACTTACATTATATTACTTATTCAACATGCAAAAAAAAATACGAGTAATTGAGATGGATTTCAATGACCCTAAACATTGACACCTATATGACACTATAAAGTCGGAATTTCCTGAGACAACCACACAAAAGCAACATCGCAGATTCCCCCTGACCGCTACCTGTTCCATCCATTGGGCTGACCCCACTAATGGGGTCGAGATGACCTAGCACTGAAATACCGCTCAGAGGGAATAATGCCACGCAGTGTGACATGAGCTCTGAATTTGATACAATCTTCAGAACAGAGCTTTTGAAGGTACTAAATTCATTTCTCGAAAAAGATCATATCCGACTAATTAGATCACTGCTGGCAAACACAACACTTACGTTTACATCTGATGCAGAAACAGTTTCTCCATTAACATCGCTGGGAACTCCCCAAGGAGACAGTCTGAGCCCAATCCTTTTTACCGTATATTTGTAAGCAGCACTAAATAAATTAAGACAAAATCTATGCAACATTGGAATCTTAATGTAAACGAATTCAAAACAGAAATGACAGTGAATAACAAGAAACAAGCGGAATGGAAAAGTGTAAGAAAACTCGGAAACTTGATTAATGAAAATGGAGACATCAAACGGAGTAAAATGCTAGCTCAAATTGTATTCAGAGAACTACAAAACGTTTGGAACAGGACGAACATCATTAATGAAAATAAAAAATACGCATTAAACGAAGGGTTAGTGCTGCCAATCCTTATGTACTACTGTAGTGCGTGGGGTCTTACAAAAAAGAATTTGGACACCCTGGACTCCTTCATTGCAAATAATTGAGACTAGTTATTGGGGTATATTGGCCAGACAAAATCAGTAATGAGGATGTATATGACAGATGCAGAGTACAAGCAGTCAGTACGCGTATAAAGAAACAAAGATGGAAACTGTTCGGACACGTGCTCCGACGAGATGAAAATATTCCAGCATAAACCTCAATGGATGATTACTTCAAACAAGGAGCCATATACAGAGGGCGTACACTAACTACACTTCCGTCAACATTGAATTAGGATCTCAAAAAATATCAAATACATTTAGAAACAACAACCGAAGAACTGATTTCAACAACACAAGGAAACATCTAACTGCCTTAGCATCTTAACACACATGATGACACTCTAAAGCTAAGAATACTTGCACTAGACAGAGATTTATTGAGGCAAATTACTAACTGGATAAGAGAAACAGACTGACAATCTCGAAGTGACGCATACATTCACGGCAAGCGTCCATAGAGACTGCGCAGCCATATTCATTCATTCAATTTCTCGCACTCATTTACTTGATTTACTGTCTATCTTGTCCTTGAATAGAAAGCAGTAAATAAGCTTGGTTCACGAGAGCGAAATTATTGTAGAGCAAGAGTGAGTTAGCCTGAGTTGCAAACTCAGATTATAAAACATTTAGGGTATATATCCACGGATTCTGGGCCAAAGAGACCATATAGTCAAGTAATGGTAGAGTCGCTGTTTATGAAACTGATGCCTTCCCTTTTACTACTCGTTCCCGAGTTCACGCAGCACAATGTTGAAATTTGATTTGCAATGTTCTAACGTGTAGCCCAAACATTTGCACGGGAAAAGAAGTTTTGGGACGTTTTTGCTTTAACGAAAACTTGCAGGAAAAGCAAGAGACGTCTACTTAGCTCTCTCTCTCTCTCTCTCTCTCTCTCTCTCTCTCTCTCTCTCTCTCTCTCTCTCTCCCTCTCTCTCTCTCTCTCTCTCTCTCTCTCTCTCTCGCTCTTTCTCTGTGTGTGTTGAATTAAGCAAGGACTGCGAACTACTAAAACCCCACATCTTGACTGTCTGTGAAAAATTCCCAGAACATCATAGACAACAGTTTAGAATATATTAAGATCCCTCGTTTAACTATATTGAGTTTCTGAGAGTGGCACAAAATAATCTCGATCTATGGTGCAAGACAACTAAGGGTGCTACTTTTGATAGTTTTAAACAACTCATACTAACTGAAAATTTCAAATCTGCCTTGCCAGATAATTTAAAAAGGTTGCTGTCTCATAGCACACACACACAACATGCAACCCTTTTAAAATGGCCGCAATCGTGTATGACCACATCTTCATCCAGAAGACAGGAATCGAACCCAGGGCAAATGGCGCTGCGGACGAAAGTGGCACACGACCAATAGATAATGAGCCAAACAATGACGAACATTACAAAGAAAGAAACGTATCCCCCGCCCACACAAAACCAAATTGTACCCTGGTAGGTGGTTTGCACAAATTGTCACTTGCATACACACTCTGCTGAGAGATGTTTTAAAGGGTGGCAATTAAAGGGGACCAGGAGAGCCACAGTTTCAACTCTTGTGTACGTAAAAAGATGCACCTTAACAACAACAAAAAATCAAGTAACCCATCTGATGCTTTATTCATGAAGCTTTTATCTCGCTCGACTCAGACTCATTTATACCAGTAACATTCCTTATCAGGAATTGGGGTTGGCCAATCCCTTATAGTTAGGTCTGCTTTGTACGGAAAACAGGATCATACTCCATGCGGTCAAACTACAATAAAAGGTGTCGAGTCTACAGAAAAAAGTCGTTGATTTGATTAATTTAAATATTATTTCTAATATTGATAAAGGCAATGTCACTATCGGAATAATATGCGTCATGCACCAAATCATTCTCCTCAAAATAGTATGTCTGAGGGTAGATGCGATTACTCAATCACTACAAAAAGTGACTTTTCTCTAACGGTTGTTTTAAAAAGTTCAAATAGATCGAACACTACAAGTGAATCATCACTATCTATAAACACTACGGAAGCCAAGAATTTCATCCAGGATACTGACATAATTGATCCTTCAGATGGAAAGTCTTATACGCCCTCAGGTGTAAATGAATTATTCGACAGCCTTCCTCAAATAGTATCGTCCCCTTGGATACTCCTTTGTGGTTGCGATCTTGCGGAGCTGGATGTTGTTGACCCACTTACAAGACTAACACTCCAATAAAAAAACTCCCTGGACATTAAAAAAAAAGGCAAAACGTTCCAGCTGGAAGTGGTGATCATTTCCTTTTTTCGGACTATGATTTTCAGGAGAGACTTATTTAACATCTAATAAAGATCTCTGTGATGCAAACTCTCTTGATTCGGGTTTTGGATTGCTCCGGTTGTCACAAGATCCATGGCCGAGAAAGATGATGATGATGATGATGATGATGATGATGATGATGATGATGATGATGATGATGATGATGATAATTTATGTAAAAACGTTTAAAAATTGTTGCCATTAATGTTGATAATAGTACATTTTCATCCGAAAAAAGAAATGACAAAACATTACAATTTTTATGATACTTTAATAGACGAAAAAGATATTGACAAATATAGAACATGCTTCTATTTGAGAAATAATATTTTAATGAAAAGTACTTACCCCATATGCAAAATGAGAAGCACTCATCTTATTCATAATCCTTTCAAACGTAGGAACCAAATAATATATAGTTTTTATTATCGATGACACTTCCCACGTATCTATGGATTAAGAAGACTTTAAACTACATTTTGATAGTCCTTCTATTGGACGTCTCTAAAGAAAGATGTTTCTAACTTTGTAAAGTCCTGTAGGCCATGCCAACTAAACGTTAAGACTAAGATTTCAAAGTATGAGTAAAAACCTATAAATGTTACTGGCGAGCATGTTTAAAATTGATAATTGATTGTGTGGGACCTTTAAATCAAACTGAGATTAAAAATCTTTACAATTCTATGTCCTGTTACTCGCTTTTTTAGGGTTTCCCATTAAAAATACAAGTACCAGAGCTATGACAATACTCAAATGTCTTTACACATTTTTTATGATGTTTGGTATCGCCACTGGAATTCAAAGTGATCAGGGATCAAAATTGAAATGTAAGACTTTTCAAAGTTCTCTCAAAGAGCCTGATACTGATATTTCTTATAAGTTCTCCATCTATCATCCAGATTTGTAAGAGGTCTGGAACGGTTTCATATAACTCTTTATAGCCTCCAGAGAGTATTTTGTATTGAAAATGATTAAGGGGCGGTTTGGGTCTAATTATTAGGAAAATCCTTCGAAATATTGATTTTGAGATTTTGGTGGAAATTGATATTTTATTACCCTAGAAATAATATAATTGAAGTCCAAATTCTTAAAGTAGACTATAAAGGCAGGAAAAACACAGTCGGAAATGGTACAGATAGTAAGAAAAGTGTGAAAAACGGGAAGCTATTTTGCTATTTTCTCAAAATGTCATATTTCTAAGGGTATGGGATACTGTGTCAAACCTTTCTCTGAATCTATTCAATGTCAATGAAATTGTCTGAAAATTTCCACAGTTATCACAGAGATAATGTATTGTGTCACCATAGAGAGATTTTTTTTGATAAGATATGTGAATTTTGAATTATAATCCTAATTCTGAATTTTCAACGTCAATTTTGTCATAACATTTTAACGTTGTAATGTTCTAATAAAAATTCCATAAGCTAAAGCCGTAAAATCTCTCTACGGTGACACACTATAGTACAATGTTGACAAGAGGGAAGAATATGCAGGTCATTCCTTCATTGGTTTTTGTGGAACGTTTGCCACAAGATTGTTATATTTTTTTATGTCAGACCCCCAAATTAGGTCGCAAAATGGGTATCAACACAGATAATTAAAATTTTTCACCATAAATGTTGTTTTTTAACCTATAATGACGATACAGAATGATTAAAACCGCCCGATATTGGTAATTAATTTTTTTTTGGAAAAGACCCAAACCGCCCCTTAAGACTGGGATGAGAACCTATCGATGGTTTAATTTGCATTAAAAAATAATATGTAACATGAGTTATTAGGTTTCTCATCGTGCGACCTTGTCTTTGGTCACAGCATTAGAGGTCCAATGGAACTTCTAAGGCACAGGCTCGTTTCAGAACTGCCAGATAACCTTTCACAATATGTAGTTGATTTCAAAACGAGACTGTATAAAGCCTTAGAGCTTGAA
>NC_088360.1:62473135-62498135 GCF_034508935.2 Berghia stephanieae | reverse complement strand
TAATTGTACCCAGGGCTATAACGATTAACACATTGCGACGCTGCGATAGTTTATATTGAAAATATGTGCACTGATGTATTTACAAACCTGGTAAAGTTGAGGTGATTGAAATATATCATTACAACTATTTAAATCGAATTTTAAAAAAAATTAATTGTTACTCTCTCCATAAATCAGCAATGTAGTCTGTCACATTAAAAACAAGTATGTGTGGGGTTGGGTGGGAGAAAGAGTGGTGGTGGTCCTATGCTAGTTTACATCAAATTGTAATTGTCATTATGTCAAAGGAAGTGACCCCCCCCCCTCTCACTCTCCAACCACCACATCTTCATCACACCCAATATTACCACAACCACTACAACCACATCATCACTATATAAACTACTACAACCACAACCACAACAGCATCGTTAATACCGCTGTTCCTACCATCACCACAACCACAACATCATCATTACAACAACCACTACAACCACAACCACTACATTATCATCACTACCACTACTACTACAACTGTAGGACTACAATTTGATGGAGGATTAAATGGCAATCTTTGTTCTCGGCAAAGGAAGGTAAGTATCATCTCATGAGTACATCATTTTGGAGATAGAATCATGTTTTTTTAATAGTGAATATCACTCAATTTTACTAAATAATTGTAACTATATTTCAATGTCTCGTCATTTCTTTAATCAAGTGGACATGTTTTTACATCAGTATCAATGTTAATTATGTTAATTAAACATTGTGTGACTAACATTATGCATGATTATCATCTTCATTTATTCTTAATGGACCTGGTTATGACTGGAGTAACAACCGTGCCATCAGGAGGACAATTTGGGTTCCACTGACCTTGGTCACGTGTGGGATTCAAACTTTCTTTCAAACATGCGTGCTCGACAACACCATGACCATCTCCAGGGAGAAGGTGGTGGGGAAAATATCCAACTGGATCATTTATTGGGGTGTTGTGGCGGGTTGTGTGTTATTTTTGTGGGATCGAGTCCAACCGATAGCTCAATGGTCTGGATTCGAACTAGTATGCGCGCTATAGCTCTTGTTACCAGCTGCTCCACTCAACCTATACCACAAACGGCTCAGGTTTAATCTAGGGGGTGATTAAGAATTGCCTTAGGGTCCCTTATAACTTAATTGTATTAATAACAAGTGAGTCAAGACAATAGTAACGCCCAATGCAATAATAACAATTCTATACATAAAGTTTAATTAGATAGAAAGATAGAAAGAATAAGTATTTATTTAATATCAGGAAGAATAGCTCTAATTGAGTGGATCTAATTTATTATTTATTTATCTATTGATTTATTTATTGATTCATTTATGATTGATTGATTTAGTTAGTTTCGAATCATCTGTGTCTGTGGAAAATACATTTGAAAATGGTATAAGCCCGTTTGGCTTATCTTTATCCCGCCGGCTTGCTTGACTGAGGTAAATGTATCAGCTAGTTCCAGGGTTGGCGCCTGCTTGCAGAGTTTTCTGGACTTCACAACAGTGTGTTGTAGTTAGAGGCTGACATCAGGGGTTTACCCCTATTCACGGACTGGGATGCAGGGATTCGGCACGACTGGGTGCTTCAAGGACACGGACAAGGACCTTCAAATAAGAGTTAAAACAACAAGGTCTTAGAGCCAATCGAGTTTGTCTTTCGCCACCGAATCGTCCTTGAGCGACACATCATAATAGCCTTTATTTGCCGACAAAGGCAAGGAGAAGCAGTAACTACATGATAATGGTAGTTAGTGTATATGTATTAAACATCAACTGACAGTCGAGCTATCTTACATGATGAGAATTTTACAGGGTTGTGCCCCTGGTATTTCTTTATTTATTTTTATTAATTATAATTGGGGTTATGATGTGTGGCCGGCGATTGGCGGTAGGGTACTGACATTCAAGCAATATACATATTGAATATAAATGAAATAATAGCATAGATCATAAACAAATGTTAACTATAGTATAAGATACATATAGATATAGTTTTGTACAGGTATTCCAACTTACGAACATCCATGGAATAGCACAATTAAAATATATACACAAACTATAATATTAATAATAGATTAAATTGAATTCACAGTAATATCTCGTTCCACTTTGAATGTTAACCAATAAATCATTTTACCTCCAGCCGAGATAGAAGAAAAATTCTACAAGTTTGAAATTGGAGAGATAGCTCTTCTTTCTTGGGATTCTTAGCGTGTGTGTGATTAAATTCAGAGATGAATTTGATTTTGTGAAATGAAGGAGCGCGTCTGAATTATGGGAATAGCCAATCAGAAGAATGTTCCTGTTTAAGATAGCCAATGATATTCATATACTTTGATTAATACGGAGTAACGGAGAATTACCGGAGAGATAGACCTTAATTGTAATTTTAGCTACTCTTGAACGAGACAAGACCTCAGGGCATATGCACGTTGGAGTTTTGTTTGGAAAAGGTAATTAGCAGGAGGTATGGATACAATGGGCAGACAATTTGAACAGGTAAATAAGCCTTAAGCTGAAAGTGAGTGTTCCGTTATACAATGGAAAGGTTTCCCACCAAAATTTCCGTTAGAAAAATTTAGAGCTTTATTGGAAAAAGACTGTCCAAGTTTGAGTATCTTACTGGAGGTGTTAATCTGCCTTGGCAAATACATGTCTCGTCCACTAGGTTTGAAGTGGTTTTGAATGAGACGCTGACGAATGATAAAGAAACACGCAGTGAAAGAAAATCGTTCGTTACAGGTGTCCAGGGAATAATTTTCGAATTTTCTATCAATTTCATTTTGAGGAGAAGTGTCATCAATCTGTGACCATTTATATTTAATCTCGAAAGAAACTTTTTGACCATTCACAGAGTCAATGTCACTGGTAAATTTCTCAGTATCCTCATTTGCACCTAGAAATGACTGCTTATCACCGAATGGATCATTGCTGTGGGTGTCCAAGGTGTGCGTTTTACAGTCCTGAGGCCTTGAAAGAGAAGACTGAACTTTGATATCTATACAATAATTTTTTATAATTATAAACATTGGTAGGTGTTTTGTTCTTATTTACACCTGTGGGTGAGCAGGAATACCCATCACCGATTGGATAATTTCTGGGGTGTCCATGATGTAAGTTTCAATGTTCTCCCCAAGTGTAGAGAATAAAGGCTGAAAATAATCATGATGGTTAGAATAGTCATGGGTGGGGTCAGTGTGGGGGCTCTTGGTCATGTTACCTGAAATAGTGCTGAAATGTATGTTGTTTCCAGCTAGGTCATTACCAATGAGTACCTGTATTCCTTTAAAAGGCAAATTATCTATCACTCCAATGACGACATTAATTCTGATCATGTGTGATATGACATTTAATTTTACTAGAGGAATGACTTTTTCGACTGACCCTATTCCTTTTATGATAGTCTGACCACAGGGGATTACATCCTCGATACCATTGTGGCATAGTAATAAGAGAGTGACTAGAACCAGTATCCCGTAGCCATTTAATGGGCTGGTACTTGTCTGGGTTAGAGTACAGTGAAATAAAATCATCCTATATGAAGGGCTTAAATGAATGTGTGTAAGTTGTTCTATGAGTATGCGCAATGTGAGAACTGGGAGTCATAGATGACTTGGTATTAGTATTGTAAAATACATAAGTCCTCTGCGCTGAATTTGGTTGTCATTTATTTTTGAAACACCTCTCTGCCGAGTGTGTAGTTGAATGACAGATAGAGCAGTAGAAAGTTCTATTAGTCTTATTTTGATTATTTGAATAAGCATACTTAACTTTCTTATCTCCATCCCTGAACCGTTTTTGGTCTGGGATACCTCTGTTGGTGTCGAACGGACCTGTTCTGCCTCTGACTGGCACTGGCATTGTGTTGGCTCTGGAATGGAACCTGGTCACTGTCCGATCTGTTTCACGAATGGAATTCTGGTGGAGCTGAAGGTCATCCATGATGTTTGATAATTCATGGGCGCTCTTTGTCCTTGGTAGGCCTGCGATTTGAGAAGACATGTTATCTGGCAAAGAGAAACGAAAATTTTCCATCAGAATCATTTCTTTAAGATCTTGGAATGTTGTGCAATTGTTGCTTTTGCACCAGTAATTAAAATTCAGTTCCTGGTCTCTAGCAAACTCTTAAAAGGTTTGTGAGTCAGGTTTGCGCCGGCTCCTAAATTGTTATCTGTACAATTCGGGATATTTTTGATAAGCGCATAAAATTCTGCTTTGTAGCAGATCATATTCCTTGAATAATTCAATGGGGAGAGCGAGGTAGATATCTCTATCTTGAGAGGTGCGCGGGTGGAACCCATATTTAGCTTCTGGAACGGTCCCAATCATTCGGTTAGACAGAAGAAGAAAAAAAAACAAAAAACGCAACGCTTGCCGTCAAAAGCCGTTTAGATTTCAAGATGAATTTGTTTTCTATTTTAAAAAAACAAAAAACATTCGGTTCTAGACAATCCTTGATGAATTTCAAAAGTTATGTTTGAAATTATTTCGTAAATTTTTTATGATTCATTCCTCGCGAAATCGTCGGTTTCGAGTCATCAACCCATGTCGTCGCCGCCAAAAGATCGGTTAAAAAAAAAAAGTTTATTTAGAAAAAGATTACGGATGAAGTGTCACGCACTAGATATGCAATTTGGTGCATAAGTGAAAGTGTAATAAAAATTGGTGTGCAAATGTAGTTCGTAGCGGATGCGGGACTCCGTGTGCGTGCGTGTTTGTGTGTGTGTGTGTGTGTGTGTGTTTGTCTGTGTGTGTCTCTTTTTTTGGGAGTGCCTACGTACACGTTAACGGGGCATCTAGCCTCAGGATCTACGTACACGTTAACTGGTTTACCGTTGCAACACAAGCAATGGATGGTCCTCGCTGTCGTGAGCGCGCGCGCTCGTGTGTGTGTGTGTGTGTGTGTGTGTTATTTTTTTTTTATTAAAACAATTTTAATCATTAATGGCGAGATTCAATCTTACACTACCCAAACCCCAGATCTTTGTCTTAATGTTATAATTAAAAGGCAAATTTTGCGATCATAGTTTAATTGAAGCCTTAGTTGAAAAATACTCTAACTGCTCTCTTGGTGGAAACAATTTATTCTGCATAAGCAATCTGGAGAAAAAAGTCAGTGTCATTGCAAGAGATTACAATTTCACGAAGTACTCACCGTGAAACACCTTTGTAACAATCCTTTGGTCTACGTCATCAGGCAACCCATTGTTTCGTTCATCTTTCCCAATTACCCCCCCCCCCCCGGCCCATCTCTCTCTCTCTCTCTCTCTCTCTCTCTCTCTCTCTCTCTCTCTCTCTCTCTCTTTCTTTCTTTCTCTCTCTCTCTCTCTCTCTCTCTCTCTCTCTCTCTCTTGTCATAGTGTTATCCCTTCTCCTTCCCATCTCATTGTAAAATGAAAACGTTCTACTCAGTTTGCAAATACATGTATGATTGACTTTTTTTTTCTCTCACTAGAATAAGATTAAAAACAAAGACATCGGGTAATGGGTTTCTAATACCAAAGTATATATTCTCTCTTTGGCCAATCTAGTTACGCATGTGGCCGCCCAGCTATTTATGTTCTGCCTATAACCCTAGAAATAGGAGAGCTAGCGTTAGCTCTCCTATTTCTAGGCTACCTATAACACACAATAAGTGGGATTGTGGGGTTGGGAACGAAAGAAATCAAGTTCATTAGTTACCGTGCACAAGAGCTGTATCGGGAATTAGTTTCTGAGGGTCTTACATGTTTTTATCTCTCTTCGCACAAACGAAACCGAAATGTCTTGATTTGTGACCTAGTTGTCTCATTTTGTGACCTAGATGTATCCTTTTGTGTGTGCAAGCCATGCGGGTAAGTACAGCGATAGCTTGCCAGTCAGAAAAAAAAATTTAAAAAGAAGCAGCGTAGCCGCATTTGAAAAAAAGAAAACTGAAAATAAAAAGTTAACCTTTCAAAGGCGAATTTCAATCTTAATTGGACCTAAAATAAAATCTTACCGTTTTCACCAAAAGACAAACAACAGTAATACAATTTAAAAACTTGAGCTTTTATATAGCGCAATATATTGCTCAAAGCACTTTTTATCAACATTCTTACTGCTCTTATGGTGGAAACGTGTTTTTTTCTGCATTAAAAAATAATATAAATGGAAACTATTATTGAAAACAAAGTAAATCAGTGTCACTGGCAAAGGATTAATTGCAGTAATCCTGTATCCTGTGAGACGCTTACCGCACTTTCTAATCATAAAAAGGAAATAGCAATCAACAATACTAAGTTGAAAAAAAAAGAAGAAAAGAAAAGGGGAGGGGGGCGGAGGGGAAGAGGAAACCCAGTAGCAATGCAACCTTTTAGAGGCGAAATTCGATCTTTGACCTAACACCAAATCTTCCCGTATTCATCAAAAGACAATTAACGGCAAAACGATTATAGATAATTGAAGTCCGAGTTGCGATACTCTGAATACTCTCTTGGTGGAAACGCTGTATTCTCCCTTAACAATAATAAAGATAAAGGCAAACTATTATCTGAAAGCAAAAACTTAGCTTCGCTGTGAGAGGGTTAAGAACACCTGCGAGCATCCTTGACATGCTCTACGTCACCAAGGTCACCTTTCGTCTTCCTGCACCCCCCCCCCCCAAAATCTCACGGTGGTGGTGGCAACGGAAGTAGTGGTGGTGGCGGAGGCGGCGGTGGATAAAAAAGGCCATTTTCCTTTTATTCAATCCACTTGACTGTTGTGGACCCTAGTCCTCTCTAAAAGTACAAGAAATAATACTCTCCTTTTTCTGCTCCAACGAAAATATCTAACCCCCCCCCCCCCCCCAACGGTCTAATTATTTGTAGCAGACGAAAAATTTCTCAAAACGGTCACTCGACACTGTAAAAACAACACAGGAAGTCCTTAAATTGTGTAAACAACCAAATTTCGTTTTGAGTCGACTCAACAAGTCAGATTGGCCGGTATTTTTTTTAGTGAACTAAAGTTCTGAAAAATCAAACTGTTTCTTAGAAAGTTGAAAGATGCTAGTTTTGAAACAGAGGTAGTTTTAACAAACATTTCTCTTTTACGTGAATGCATGCTCAAGGCGAATTTGACTGTTCCCGAAGTTGGTACGCAGAAGGCGTGCCTCCCTAGCTCTGCCCGTCAATTGACTTTGAATAAGTAATGACAGGAAACGTTTATTCCAGCCGAAAGTAAGGGCAATACGCTCGAACATAGAAAATAAATTTTCAATATTATGCTCACTAAATCGTGGTAGAAATGGTAAAAGATTTGGCAGCGACTTTTTAAATTCTGTTTCTTCCATGTCGGAGTCGTCTGTCTTACAATGAATTTGACTGTCTTGATTGTGAACAGGAACAGACGGGGAAATACAGGTGATTTCGTATTCTTACATGTAATTTTGCCTGGTAGGATTGCTACCCAATGGGATATTAGTTTCCTCAGCAAAATGTATAAGTTGGTCCTTATCAAGATTTAATATCGCAGCTAGATCCATTTTCAGTCTCACGTCTGCCAAAACACAACGTGGGATACAACACAGTCTGGTATGCTCACTGGTAGCCGCCGTCGAGGTGGTAAAATGATGGGCAAAATAATCAGTACGTGGGGAAAATGACACTGAGTCAAGTAAATAGAAGTCAAATGGGCAAAATGTATATAATAAATATGAACTAAATAACGAACATAATTATGAAAAGACCAGTGGATGCAGCAGACGACGCACTAGCGATTCGAGAGAAATTATAGACTAGACAGATAGTTCAGGTCAGGTCGTAGGGTCAAGGTCACACCATGCCTTTCGTCTGCTAGCCAAATTTTCACGTGCAGCACACACTGCAAAGTAAATCAGCGCTTGATTCATAATACTAGATCGTGTTATTTTACCAGCACCTAGTCAAATGATAGGAATTATTATTGGGCTGATAAAATCATAGGGATATTCTCCTGAAGCAGATGAGTAAAAGTACATAATATTATAATCTCAATAGTATATGAAAATTTAAAGAAACAACAGCTTATTGGGCGCTTATTGTGACGTTTCGGGAGCTCCCGGTTAGTCGATAGAGCCAGAAAACCGAAATGTCGACAAAAGAAAAAAGTGTTTAAACTCAACGTGTTAATTGCCCATTACAAATATATGTTGTCCACTAAATTTGAAGTGGTTTTGAATGAGACGATGATGAATGATAAAGAAATCACGCAGTGAAAGAAAATCGTTCGTCACAGGGACAAACGTCGAAGAATAACCAGGAAGCAAGTTGTGTTACCGTCAAAGTTGAGAACGTACGTTATGGACGTTGCACATGATTCGATTATCGGAGGACATCTCGGAATTCGCAAAACGAAGGATAAAGTGTTGAGCGGTTTCTACTGGCCTGGTGTAGAAGGAGATGTGACTAGATATTGCCGATCATGTGACATGTGCCAAAGAACCGTAAAGAAAAGTGCGACACCTAGAGCACCAATGCAAAATATACCAGTCGTTGATATTCCTTTTAAGAGATTAGCAATGGTTTTCGTCGGACCTATCGATTCACCCAATGAACCCGACATCGTTACATCCTTACACTGGTGGATTACGCCACTCATTATCCAGAAGCGGTGCCTCTCAAGAAATTTGACACGGAAACTGTAGCTGAGGCATTGGTCGATATATATAGCCGTATCGGAATTCCTGAGGAGATACTTACTGATCAGGGAGCACTGTTCGTATCTGACTGTATCAAAGAAGTTTGTCGTTTACTCGGAATACGGAAATCTACAACAACACGTATCACCCAATGTGCAACGGACTAAGGGAAAAATTTAATGGGACGTTGAAGAAGATGTTAAAACGTTTGTACATTGAACAACCGAACCTGTGGCATCGTTACATTAATCAACTACTCTTCGCTTATCGAGAAGGACCACAGGAATCGACGAAGTTTGCGCCATTTGAGCTTATGTATGGACGAAGCGTGAGAGGGCCAATAAATATTCTTCGTGATCTCTGGAAAGGTTATCCTGACGTAAAGTTCATTTATCAGTAAGTACTCGAGTTGAGAGAGCGGTTGGAAGAAACATGGAAAACGGCGCAAGATGAACTCTGTCGCGCAGAAAGGAAGCAAAGTTTTATTACGATAAGAAAGTCAAAGTGCGCAAATTCAAACCGGGTGATAAAGTACTCGTTCTATTGCCTAATGATTCAAACAAACTACTCATGCAGTGGAAGGGCCCATTTGAAATCGTATCGGTAACAGGTTCCAACGATTATCGAGTTAAAATGGGCAGAAATGAAAAATATTTACATATCAACCTACTCAAACGTTACGTAGATCGAGAATTAACTGGTGAAGAATTCGGTAACGTGGAGAAAAATCTATTGACGAAGGAAAAATCTGAAACGTTATGTGGGTCTGCCATTATCGAAGAAGACCCGTATTGTATTGACTTGGCGGATACCTTCATCGCAAACGTGTTTATTTATAACGAGATGGATAACATGCATCGACAATCGGTGTCGTGCAATAACGATTTGGATACGCATCGACAATCGGTGTCGTGCAACAACGAGATTGGTCGCCACTTGTCATCATCGCCTCAACACGTAGGTTGGCGGTGGTGCAGGATTACGAAACTGATGACCTTATACCACCCCCACGTCGGAAAATCTTACCAATCTTGGAACGTGGGATCGGCAGGAAGCTGCTGAAGACGTGCAGTTCGGGGTACAGCTTTCGTCTGAGCAAAAACACCAACTGAAACGTATCGTTTCAAATCACCAACGTGTTTTCAGTGATCTTGTAACCTGTCCGAGCATAAGATCAGCCTTACTTTTGATACGCATATTCGCCTCCGTCCATATGCAGTACCGTTTGCTCTACGTGAATCGTTACGAGAGGAATTGCAGCTGATGGAACGACAGGGTATAATAAGGAAGAGCGAATCACTTTATGCGTCACCAGCCGTTGTCGTAAAGAAGAAGGATGGGTCGAATCGTGTTTGTGTCGATTACAGGAAGCTCAACGACATCACCGAGTTCGATCCACATCCAGCACCGTCGCCAAACGAAAATTTGCAAACACTTTCGATAAACAAATACTTAAGCCGTTTTGACTTTAGTAAAAGTTTCTGACAAATTCGTGTACGTGATTGTGTGGTGCACAAGACAGCGTTCGTGTCCATGTGTCAGCATTACGAAATCCTACGTACGCCATTTGGAATGATGAATTCTGGTGCCACTTTGAATCGTGCTGTAAAGAAACTGATAGACGGAACGAAAAACGTGATGGCCTCCATTGACGACATTCTCGTGCATACTGAAACGTTCGATGACCACGTGAGGACTATTGACCAGCTATTGAGCCGTATGGAGAAAGCGAATCTGACTGCACGACCATCAAAATGTTTGATGGGAACAACCGAGTTAGACTTCATAGGTCATAGTTTAAACAAAGGTACATAGGTTTGCGTGAAGACAATATAGATAAAATTTAAAAAATGCTCTTAGACCAACAACAAAAAAGGAAGATGAATCTTTCTTGGCACTCGTTGGTTATTACCACGAATTCGTACCCAATTTTGCAGCGGCATCTGTGCCTTTAACAGACATCTTACGGAGAGAAAATTCGTCTAAGGCGGAATGGGTAGAGGTTCATGAAAGGGCCTATACTTGCCTTAAGCAGCATTTGGTCTCTAGACCAATTTCAAATTTACCAAATTTTAAAAACTAATTTGTATTGAGCACCGACGCCTCAGATAGGGCTCTGGGCAGCGTGTTAGGCCAGCTGGTAAATACATGTTAAGTTTATAGCATTGATTAAGCAATCCCTTAGTTGGGGAGTAATGTAACATGTATTGAAATCTATTGGAATTGTTCGGCTGTGTTTAATTATGTTAGGGTTCTTTCTATCGGTACGCATCTTGTGTTATGCATGTTTTGCATGTGAGTGTCAATGTTGACTGCGTGAACGTATTAGCACTTTTTGTTACTAAGAAATATTGTAAGACGTTGTTGGTGTATTAAGTTAGTTACTGAAATAACTCCGTCCTGGATGGTCGTAATGTGTAATGATTTTAAATATTCCATATGATTAATAAAAATTAAATTGAATTAACGTAGTCTAACATTGAGTCGTTACAATTATGTGTTAACTTGTTATTGTATGAGACAATTCTGTTGATTTATATTAAAATACTTTTTCTTAATTTATTTATTAATTTTACTTGATTAATACATACCTTCTGAACCTACCTATCCCTATATAACGTGCCAATAATCTACCACTACTTCTATTACCTATATCTTTAAATCTAAAACATTCTCTTACTATCAGTCAAGTTGTCAGGAGATTTTTACGCGATTATTACAATGTCACAGTAAAGATTATTCAATTCATTTTATTAAAGTTGTATTTTAGTAAGAACTGAATTCATCTCACTCCATTTATATTTCGTTAGGCTTAGAAAAACTTTAGCTTCTAATATTAGATCGTCTTTCCTTTAATAGCCTTCCCTTGAATTAATTAGTGAATACTTTTCGTTGTACCTTCTGTCACGTAGCCACTTATTATAAAAGCTGATAGGTCTAATCTCCTTGACTCACTTCTCTCTACAATCGAATGCCCGGACGGCCAGCCACTCCATTCCTCACATTATATATATATATATATATATATATATATATATATATATATATATATATATATATATATATATATATATATATATATTATATATAAATTAGTACATGTCGTTATGAGTCATATTATGATACAAATTAAATGTATGTGTACTATCCATTGAATAACAGTGTCATCTATCACCACCCCCTGTGCTGGATTCTTATCCCGAGGGGAATAGCACACTTTCTTTTGTGCCCATTCAGTCAGTCAAGCTCATTTCTCCATTTCCCAATGAAAGAAACCTCATTCTTTGTTGTCCATTCAATTGTGTTGTCATAGTAACAATGGCTGACTTGCTTCACAGCCCACAGTATTCCTTTTCTCCAGGTAGAGAAAATCACCGCCCTTTGTTGGTGGCCTTTACTGTAATCGTTTTTGTATTCATTTTCCCTCCTTTTTGTTGAGAGCTAATGTTTCATAAACTTCAAAACATTTACTAATATTTTACGGAAGCATCCGAGAATTGAATGACTTGGTGTTCTGAGAAATGTGAAAATATTTGCAAGAGAGTAACTGGTCGTGTGTTGCTTCATTCGAAAAATATCAAGAGGCGGTCTTATAAACACTGGTTTACAGTAAGAAAGTTCATCCAAATCCTGACAGAAAGCGTCCACAAAGAAGAAAAATAATATTGTGGATTTGTTGGTTTTTTCGCACTTTCCTTTGTCCACGGTGTGAATGACTTTTGTTAGCCAGGGACCCTTTCAATTCGAACTGGATCGCGTATCACAATATAAAGAAATTGACTACTGACAAAATTATAAAACTACAACTAGAGAGGACCCTTGTGATACTCACTCATCTGAGGTCAAGAACTTATTCATTCCTCTTTGGGAGGATTTGATCAAGTGAGAACATGATAAAATTATGTGCAGGGTATAATTTTCAGCTAGCACAAAAAGCATCAAGCAAAAGACTGTTATTCTTTCTTTGTATATACTTGATCCGAAGAGTTGATAAATGATAAGACAATGTAGGACAATGTAGAGATTATTGTTAAGTCGTTTTCCTGACAATCGATTAAAAGACCTAGATAGCTAAACCC
Source organism: Berghia stephanieae (assembly GCF_034508935.2). Classification (NCBI taxonomy): domain Eukaryota; kingdom Metazoa; phylum Mollusca; class Gastropoda; order Nudibranchia; family Aeolidiidae; genus Berghia; species Berghia stephanieae. The sequence continues at coordinate 62,485,421 of NC_088360.1, read as the reverse complement.
TCTCGAACGCAAAACAAGTCTTATATTTGTCAACAGTTTTTCAATGTATTTAAATTAGGGCTTTCGAAATAGATTTCGAGTGAATTTTTGTGAGAAGCTGACGACATTAGACAAAATCTCGACTCAGATTAAATGATTAAGCTAGGCAAACGATTTGATTCCTAAGACCGGACAGCTGGAAACAAATTTATGCTTAGGCCTCGGTTTTGAAACAAAGACGATAGAAAGTTCGGATAATCCAGGAAGAGTAAAAAATTAATAAAAAATAAAATGATGAACAACAACAACAACAACAACAACAACAACAACAACAACAACAACAACAACAACAACAAAAGAAAAAAAACGTTGGTGATGAAATCAAGCCTCTTATGCGGTTCATTAATTATTTGGTAAAACTATATGACATCGAATAGTGAATAATTTGAGCGGCTTTGTGTCTTTTTGTGGGGATATATCACTCCCCTTTAGACCAGAGGGTCCCGAGTTCGTGTCTCGGTGTGTACGGTGCAATGATCAGTCCTTAGAAATGACTCTTTACTCAAATTATCCCACGGTGCTCATGTGTAAAAGACTCCATACACGCACGTTTTTGATCTTGGTTCGGACGCCGATCAGGCAAACCGGGGTGAAAACGCAATGTGTGTGGCCAAATACCTGGCCGATAAGCAGAGGGACGGTCGATTGCTCGCAAAGCCCGCCTTGCATAATATTTTTTCGAGGCGATCGGCGACCGGGGGCGTGGCAGAATAAAAAATTGGACAATCTTTTTTTTTCGGATTTTAGCTGTTTTGACGTCAGATTCGTGATCAGCGTCGAATTTACAATAGGTTTGATACCAAGAACTATGTTTTTACTCCAGAAATTGATGAAATTAGAAATAAATTTTAATTAATATTGAGGCTATGTGGCCGACAGAACAGTGCCCCTCCCTGTTTTGTGATGGATCAAGTGGTATGACTCTCGCTTTCGGATCGGAAGGTTCAGGTTCCGAGACCCGCTGTGCGTGGCGCAGAGTTGAGTCCTTGGAAAAGGCTCTTTACTCACCGTACTCCGGTGTAAAATGAGTACATGGCCGTTCGTTGTCTTTGTTGGGAAAAAATGTCACATCGCCTGACAAGCGTCATGTCTCGTCTTTCAAGTTTAAAGTGTGCGTGTGTGTGTGAGTGTGTGTGTGTGTGTGTGTGTTTGTGTGTGTGTGTGTTGTTTGTGGTGTATACATGTGTGTGTTGGCATTTTCAGCAAATCGTGGCATTCATAGTGATATTATTCACTTGATCACATGAAGGTATTTCAGTCGCCATTTTGATTCTTTTTATACTATTGGGGTTAGCTTGAGAGGTTAGTCATAAGTGTTATTAAAGGTGCTAGGGTGTTTGTTTTTCCATAAGTTAAGTAAAGGGGAGACATTCCGAAAGCTCCTACATCCCCAGTATTCTTTAAATTTGTATTTTCACCGTTGATATTTTGTCAGACATTTATTTATTCAGTTTGTCATATAGAAGTATTTTTAAAACTCTAGAACAAACCTTGATAGATTTGTGAAAGTTTAAAATTTCCTAATTTGACCATTGTTTTGATTTTCGGCCGCCATTGTGATTTGTTAAGTAATGAAAGGTAGCTCGAGAGGTTAGTCATAAGTGTTATTAAAGGTGCTAGGGTGTTTGTTTTTCCATAAGTTAAGTAAAGGGGAGACATTCCGAAAGCTTCTTCATCCCCAGTATTCTTTAAATTTGTATTTTCACCTTTGATCTTTTGTCAGCACGGTGGTAGAACAGCACATTCAACGTTCAAAATTCCAATTCCAATAACGGATAACACCACCTGTAGCATCAGTCGCCAATCAGACACAGCTAAGTTACTGAAGAGTAGTTCTCTCATAATTTGGGATGAAACACCTATGATGGACAGGCGTGTGTTTGAATGTGTGAGCAGGACATTTTGTGACATAACAGGCAGTTCAAAACCTTTTGGGGGCAAAGTGGTTGTACTTGGATGGGATTTTCTGCAAATTCTACCTGTTGTTAACAAAGGAAGTGAAGCCGATATATTAAGTGTCACACTTAACAAGTCAATTATTTGGAATTTTGTCACCATTTTTCACATGAACAAGAACATGAGGGTTACTGATGACAATAACTGTTTTGCAAATTGGCTTCTCCGCATCTGGAATGGTACAGAGCCGGTTATCAGCGAAATAGGAAAGTATTCTGTTAAATTACCTACAGCGCCATGCCTTCCTGAAATTGACCCAGAATGCTTGATAAATGCTGTATACAATTATTTGAATCTGAACTTTGCGGATGAACGTTATCTATCAGAGAGAGCAATTTTGACTACAACCCATGAAAATGTTGACAAAATAAATGCAGCCGTTCTCTCCAGGTTGACCTCATCAATTGAACAAATTTGCCGCAGTGCTGATTCCATTCAAAGTGACTCTGACATCAACTTATACCCGATTTAATTCTTGAACGAACTTACACCTCCCGGACTTCCTCCACATGCATTACATTTGAAAGCCAACACGTCAGTCATGCTGCTTAGAAATATAAATCCTAAATCGGGCCTCCTAAATGGCACTCGTTTGTTAATAATTAAATAAGGTTCAAAAGTATTAGAAGCCAAGATAATTATCGGTAGTAGAGCTGGCGACATAGCGTTTATCCCTAGAATCAATCTGACGACAACAACGGATTGAAGCTTACCATTTATTCTAAATAGAAGACAGTTTCCGGTAAAATTGTCATATGCAATGACAATTAACAAGTCTCAGGGGCATATATTAAGCAAGGTGGGGATTTTCTTACCACAACCGGTATTCACACACGGACAACTGTATGTTGCTGTGTCACGGGTCAGAGGCTATAGTGGCTTACACTTCATGTTGGGCCACACAGAAAAATCAACCGAAGATATACAAAATTACACAGACAACGTTGTTTACCAATCTGCCCTCATTAAATGATGGTGAGCACAGTATCGAATGAAAATAGTTCTTTCCCCGCGAAATTGCGGGCTTTTTACTAGTATAATATATATATATATATATATATATATATATATATATATATATATATATATATATATATATATAATATGAATGAAATCTTTGTTATAATAAAATGAGTATCAATTTCTGTTAATAAACATGAGTTATCGAATTTTTTATTAATATTATGAAGATAATGATAAATTAATAATAATAAATAATAATAATAATAATAATAATAATAATAATAATAATAATAATAATAATAATAATAATAATAATAATAATAATAATAATAACAACAACAACAACAACAACAATAATAATAATAATAAGTATATTTCTATAGCGCCTGTCGTCGAAACCTCAAAGAATTTATTTTTATAAAAAGGGCCATTGTTCACCCAGGTAACAATAATATTGCAAGTCCAAGTCAACTAAAATATCAAAACAATTAAGAGCATATAACGGGCATCAAAATCATTATCAATACAAACATTTTATAGGTTGTGTCTATTTACGGCCCAGGTTAAAAACAATATATTAATTATTACTCACTACACATACTAGTTTTAAATGGCATTAATTAACCATAACACAATTTAAGTCCACAACTATAAAAGTGATATATTTATTTCATACCCTTGTCCACACAATGTTTCCCGCTAAATAGAATTTCAATTTGGTCACGAAAATAGCATGTTGGTGAGAGAACTATAGAAATAATGCCGGAGTTCAGTCAATCCCAGAAACCAATGATGTTCCAGGATTCGTTAGTGCCAGAATGTTTCTGGTCAATTGCTCGAGACCAATCATATTCCGCGTCGTCAGTCATGGCTTCGCTGTCAGGTAATAAATTGTGTAATCCCAGGATAATTTTGCGGCGCTTTGATCGACCTGACGGTCGATTAATTATTCAGCCATATGGCATCTCTCGTCTCCCGGCTGGACGTTTATTCAGTGTCATACTTGGGCGTTCTTGTAATTACAGCAGATGGTACCTTAATTATGATGGGATAATAAAGCCATAAAGGATGGAGCGATACTGTTAGAAAATATGTAATGAGTTATTCAAAATCGTGAGAGAGTTAGGAGGGATTTGAAATAGCTCACAACAATCAGGAAGTCTTCTTGTTCTTCTTCTTCTTCGTCGTCTTGTGGAAACATCCAATATTGTCGAGGATCACTCCACCGTTTGTAGGGATTTACATTGTAAACTTGTTAAAACTCTGCACATAGATTACATAGATTAAAAAGTCACGTTCTGAACTCTAGTAATCGCGTAAAGGCATGTTGGCAACCGTTTTCAGCCACTTCAGCTGGGCGGCTCTTCCATAGTCGGGCAGTGGAAGTGAAAAACGAATACAGGTGGACGTCTGTTTTTGATGTTGGGATGGTTACTCTTGCTGTGTGTCCCCTCATAGTTCTTGTGCCAATATCTTTGATGTCGTTTGGAAGTTTAAGGCACGAAGTTTTGTAGTAGATCTTGTGGAAAAATTTGAGTTTATCTATCTTTCTTCTCTTTTCCAGAGGTTCGAGGCTAATCCGCTGTGTTATTTCAGACGCACTTGAGAAAGGATCGAAGTTGTTTGTGATGCGTCTTGCTGTTTTTCTTTGGATGTTTTCGTAATGTAAATGTTGCTGCTCGAAGCTCGAAGAAATAAATAATAAAGGGGAAACCCGAAACGTTCATTTGATGTTTTTTTGTAATTAAATTGAAGCTTACATTCAACTTCACGTTATTATTTATTTGGATGTTTTCTAAAGTGTCGATATTTTTCTTTGTATATGGGTCTAACAAAAGTTTTAAAAGCAAGGCTTTGAGTTGAGATTGGGCACCTTTTTAAATTGCGGGTGATGAAACGCTTGTTTGATTTGCCTTTGAAGCCATGTGACATATGTGGTCGTTCCATTTGAGGTTTTTAGCAAACTCAATGCCAAGGTATTTTGCTGTCTTTACATGTTCCTGGTTTTGACCATGAAGTTTGTATTCAAATTTAATTGGTGCTTTCTTATTTGTGATGGTTAGAACATTGCACTTTGATAGGCTGAATTAGCCACCCCAGTAAAGTGATGTTACGCATCATCCTAAACCGCATCAAAACCAAATCAGAAGAGATACTTGCAGAGGAACAGGCTGGGTTCAGAGCAGGCAGGAGCACAGTTCAGCAGGTGTTCAATAGCCGTATCCTCACTGAAAAATGTCTCCAACACCAAACAGTTTTATATCATAATTTCATCAATTTCAAAAAGGCATTTGACAGAGTGTGGCACGATGGCCTTTGGAACATTCTAAGAAACTTCGACTTTGATGAAGGACTCATCCAAACAATGGAAGCTTTGTATGAACAAGCTTCTATTGCTGTCTTGTGTGATAACCAACTGGGACACTTTTTAAAAACATCTGTTGGTGTCATACAGGGCTGCATACTGTCCCCAACCTTATTCAATATATATCTTGAACAGGTAATGCAAGAAGTATTACAATATCACCAACCTACAGTCTCTATAGATGGCAGATCATTATGCAACCTGCGGTTTGCAGATGATATAGACCTTATTGCCCACAGTGAACAAGAGTTGCAAGAACTTACTGACCATTTACACCAAGCGGCATCAAGATATGGCATGGAGATCAACACTTCCAAATCCAAAATCCTAGTGAACAGCCAAGACAATACTAGAACACAAATTGTCGTGAATGGTGAAACTCTTCAAGAGGTAACATCCTTCAAATACCTTGGAGTGCTGCTCACTGATGACGGAACAAGCACGTCGGAAATAAAAGCTAGACTGGGCATGGCTACTGCAGCAATGGCAAGACTAAATAATTCTGGACGAAGTAAAAGCACTGGCAGGAAGGCAAGAACCACGACTTGCAATGGTAAAGATAAGGAAATTGTCTTGGTTTGGTCACCTCGTAAGACACGAAAGCTTATGCAAGACAATATTGCAGGGCACAGTAGAAGGCTGCCGAAAAAGAGGAAGACAGAGGAAAGTGTTGCAGGATAACATTAATGATTGGACAGGATTGACGTGGAACAATCTAATGAGGAAGGCCCAAGACCGTGATGAGTGGCGTCGAATCGTGAAGTCTGCATCCCGAGAGTCCCCCCGATGACCAACCGGTCATGGGATAGAGTGAGAGTGAGTGAGTGAGGTTGAATTCCATTTGATTTGTTGTTTCCCATTCTTGTAATTTAGCTAGATCGTCATTTAGTTTTTCGCAGTCGTATGTTGTTCTTTTCTGATTACATAATGCTGTGTCGTCAGCAAAGAGGCGCACTTTTGACCTTATACCTCGTGGAAGATCATTTATGTACACTAAAAATAGGATGGGCCCAAGGACTGAGGCACACCCGATGTCACCATCCCGATAGTGGAAGTCTAGCGGACGACAAGAACTTGTTTGTTGCGATTGTCCAGAAAAGCTGCAATCCATTGTAAGGTGCTGTTCCTTATACCAATGTCATACAATTTCTGGATTAACCGATGGTGAGGAACCTTGTCGAAGGCCTTGGCAAAGTCCAGTAACACTTGATCAATTTGACCTCCTTTATCAATAGCAGCTGACAGCTCATGTGTTAATGATATAAGTTGAGTTTGACATGAGCGGTGCTTCCTAAATCCGTGCTGTTCATCACAAAAAATACTGTTAGTTTCGAGATATTCAGTTAATGAGGATCTCACTATATGCTCTAACACTTTGCAGTAAATGCAAGTTAATTAAAGTGGACGGTAGTTTTGAGCCCTGCTTCTATCACCTTTCTTGTAGATGTGTTGGACAAGAACGTGCTTCCAAACAATTGGTATGTCTCCCGTTTCAAGTGCGAGTTTGAACAAATGTGTGAGGGCAGGTGCAAATTAGTTACTCAATATCTTTAAGAGACGGGATGTTATTTTGTCTGGGCCACATGCTTTGACAGTTGTGTTTATCCATGGTTGGTGACATTTCCTTGAGCTTTCCGTCGTTGGTACATGTTTGGACATCAATTTTGTTTAGGTGGTCGTTGATGGCAATCCAAACGTCCTAATGCTTTCTAGATGTTAATTAATTATGTTTTCACTAAAAAGACGTGTTTCTGTCCGCATTTCTTAGATAATTGTATTTTTCCAAATAGTAATAGGGTGCGATTTGTTGTGATTTTGTTTGCTTTGATAGTGTTTTCCGTGATGAGGATGTCATGGTCACTCATGCCTTGAATGGTTGTACACTTGACAACTAAATTTGGTCAATTTGTGATAAATAAGGCGAGGATATTTGTACCCCTTGTTGGTTTTTTGTTTATTTGACTAAGGCCAAAATCTTGCAATTTGTTAATGAATGCTTGGTTTATAAATGAAGGATTGTTTTTTCTTGTTCCCAATTGATACCAGGTAGGTTCGAGTCTCCGCTTAACCAGAGTACATTTTTCGAGTCTAGGCTATCAATACGGCGTGTTATCTCAGTCATTTGTTCCATAGTTGAGTTTGAAAGTGTTCTATAAATAGCGCCCTTAGTGCGTAGGCCTTGTTCTGTTTTGATATTTACAAACACCGATTCTGATTTTGTTTGAATGTCAAGCTTTAATACTGAGAGGTTCGTTTTTGTTGCAACCAGCACTCCACCGTGCCTATCTTCTCCTGAACACGTTGAAATCTGTTTCTGGTGGAAATAATTCCCTGTCCTTTATTTCAGAATGTAGCCATGTTTCAGTACTTATGATTATGTCTGGTTTTATGTCTGATATCAATTTCCAAAATTCGGGTAGTTTTGAAGTTATACTTTGAAAGTTTATGGTCATAGTTCTAACCATGTTTCTCAGTTCACCATTTCGATCACTGTTAGTTTGCCTGTTTGCAATATTAAGTGCGTTATTATTTGAGTTGATTCGGTTATTGGTTCTTTTTACTTCAATTGGCCTCATATTGACCCTTCTTCCCCTCTTTGCTGTTGTCGTCTTATTTTCAGAGGTCACGTTCTCATTATGTTTACTTAAGTCTTGCATACCATCAAAAATGATCAGCTGTTGTCATTGTGTTTTGTTGATATGTTGATGTGTCGTTTCCTATTGGCATGTTGTTGTGAGTGTCGTTGACTGGTATGTTGATCAGAGACCCTGGGCACCGTTGTATGTTATGTACATTGAGTGCTCGATTAGAATGAAAGTGCGGTGGTCTGTGACCTATTTGAATATTTATTTTTCTTTGTCTCCGCACACCACCACGACTTGGTCGTAGCCGCTGGCTATTACCCTATTATTGTTACCGTGATACCATGACAATAGGATTCAAGAGTAGCGTCACTTCCTTTCTAATGACGCATGGTAACTTAGTAACACTGGCTCTAAACTATCGGAACAATGGCGGACGCCCTTATGAAATATTTCTCCGACGAGCATAAAAGTGTATCCAGAGGAGAAAAACTTTATAAATATGATCTTGTTTTGACTTTTATACAATCTGATCACAAGACATATGAAATGTTCTAGCCAGCTTGAAAAATAAAAAGTAATGATTTTCTTTGTTTAGAACCAAGATGGCCGCCGTTGCCGGGCGGCGTGACATCAGACTACTGAATCCAATTCTGTTTCTTTCCAAATATACACATCGTGACTAAAAATCTAAACAGAAATGTCTAATAATATACTTCAAACACTGGGATCTACACCACTAAAATGTTAATTTATCTAAAAATCCTCCTATAAATTTCCAAGAAATAAGTATCCCAATAAAGAATAAAACGTTATTAAAACGACTGTATAAAAATATTACAGACTTTTGTTTTAGAAATCAATAAAAGTCACACAATGGGCATAATCTATATTAACTTTCCATGTGCTCGAGGTCATCGGTCACATTGCAAAATGTGCTCAAAATGGCCCACTTACTGAAAAGTGTTCACAGCTTTTTAAATATCTAACATCACGATTGGTCAGTTGATTCAGCTTGACACATGGGTATGTTTATAATATTTGTAAACAAAGCAGCGTGTTTACATTTGTTAAGAAATATCCAATCGTTGGACAGCAACAAATCATGTGATTGATGACCTGGTTGGAAGAAAACATAAATATAGATCGCTCCCATTAGGGAGAGAAATAACAACACGTCTGCCGGTTAGGCGAACTACTCATCATGTTAAGGCTGCCTGATTTTTGGGAGGATTTTTACTTTTATATTATTATTTTCTTTTGCTATGTCTAGCGCTGTTTCATAATATACCTTATCAAAACCAAAGACAAAGACATAGAATCGTAAGAACATAACTTGTGATAAGGAAATAGCTCAAGAGAACGGGTATCGATATTGTCAAGAAAAATACAAGCTTAAACATCATAACACAGTGTATGTAAGATTTAGAAAAAAAATTGGCGGTAACTGCAATTTCTTTTTGTATTAGTGGACTTTTCTTTCTTTTCTTTTTTTTTAACACTATTCAAACGGATCTAGCTCTTAAGAAGATCAAATAAGATTAGATATAACTTGAAAAGTATATAGTTCAAATTCAATATTTTCTCAATATCCATAATACACAAGGAGCAGAAGACGCCACTGTATGATTAGAAATCTAATGTGTTACTTAAAAAACGCTCATCTCTTCACGTTCAAGTCGAAAAAAGCAAAATAGCGACTTCCTGGTATCCATGAATTTGTGGTACAAACTCTCTGGTTTGCCTAAAACATGTGACACACCGCAACAATCTGGTCTTATTTCAAAATGGACTAGATAAGGGAAATTAAGTTTGAAAGTGTTTAGTTTTATAAAGACTAGGAACAAGGCCTCCAACCCTTATGAAGGTATTCAATCGAACTCAAATTGTATATGTTGAGTATAATTCAATTTAAGCAATTTAAGTTTATTCCGACTCATTACTAATTTTGATGCGACTGGTTACATAGTATGGTTTCCTTCAAAGGGGGATTTTGGGGGAGGGGGGGGGGGAGTCCCGATACCTCAGTCGAGCATTTACTTTATACTCAAAGGAAATGATCGATCCCTGGTGAAGATGAGATTGTTTCTGATACCCCTCCCCCTCTGTCCACCCAGCAGCAATAGGGTAGCTGGTCTGTAGGATCTGGCGGAAAGTACTCTGCGATCGACCAGTGTCCTATTCAAAAGGGTAGCAAGCAATAGATAACGGGATAAACTCCGGCTCCTTGAAAAAAGGTTTGACTCAAACGATTTAGCGATTATCATAGCCATTACCCGACTTTTACAGTCCACTCCTTGCTATCACCTAACTCTTCTGTTTTCCATTCGCAAATCGTTTCATTCTTGTTCGTCTTCATTTTTTATTAACGCATCGTTTATTCTAAGTCAGGATTTGCGATCAGACATGCGTATAATCTCTTCATGCATATTCCCTTACCGTAAACTCTCCTTGCGTGGACCAGAGATAAGAGCCAACCTTGTAATTATGTGCGGAGAAGAGGCACATTATCCATTCATCTACTCTTTCTTAAACTCTGCTACTGCACCCTTTATTTCAACAATTGTGCTCTCTCTCTCTCTCTCTCTCTCTCTCTCTCTCTCTCTCTCTCTCTCTCTCTCTCTCTCTCTCTCCCTCTCTCTCTCTCTACCCCTCATAAGCCCCCTCCCCCCCCCCTTTCCAGAAAACTGCTGATGTTATTGTGTGTTTGTGCGTGCGCGAGCGCACGATTGTATATAATGCTGCTACATACGTGATATGGTTCAATAAAAAAAGAACATTTATAATACGTGACTCATACTTTGGGAATACAATACGGTGTAGTGACAGTTAAGAATACCAGTTTTTTTGTCCTCCTCAACCCCCTCAACCCCCCCCCCCCCCCCCTTACCACACGTCCACCTTGTCATTTATTTTTGCCTGCAAAATTCATGACATAATTTATTTTCCTCTCATTTTAGCAATTTTACTTCAAAAATCAATCGATCAAAATGACTCTTTGAGACTTCTTAACTCTTATTATTTCAGGTTATACTTTGTTGATTTTTGTTTGTTTATTTTTGTTTTTTAAGTGGGGGGGGGGGGGTTTGGGTTGTTGTTTTTTTTTTGTGGTGTTATTTTTTTTGGTTGTTGTTATTTTCTTTCTTTTAAAGAAATTGCCAGCTTCAGTCCTCTCTTTCTCTACCTACTTTCCTTTTACTGCGATACTCCTAACTTTACTAGCCTTAATATTGCTTTTGTGTTGTTGGTGGGCAGGAGGGTTTAAAACCGCAATGTTCCTTGCTACGTATTTTGCAACCATTATTTTTTTTAAAGTTGTTTCATATTCAGTATAACCCATTTTTGTTGCTGTTCACAACTTCCATGTAGCAGTGTGTTTACTTTCGGCCTAGTTGCACATAATATAAGAGGATAAACAGTCGAATGCAATTTTTGCCTTATTCTAACCACTGTTGTAATGGACAACATTTTGGGTGGGTTTGGGAGTATTTTCATTGCTACAATGAGCTCATAACAATTATCAGACAGTTATCAGACCTCGGATCGAAATGACCGAGTGGTTACGCATTGCACTGTGATCCGGAAGGTTCCGAGTTCGAGCCCCGCTTCAGGCACTTTCGTTTTTTTCAGATTATTAACTCCGAATTTGCTCATTTGGACAACATGGGTGATTCCTGTTGACATCTGACATCCTGTTTGAAGGACTATCTATATTCCTTCATGGAATGAATTTTTTTTTAATCAGACCTGCAAATCGTCGCTTCCAGAACTTAACAATTTATATCAATTAGTTCACATTAAAAACAATATTATTGATTTTTTAAGAAGATATTTCACATTCCTGTTATAACCTTTACAAAATTGGAAGGCCTGATAAAGGATGTTTAAAATAAATAAGCCCCCTGAATAACATGAAACATAACAATTTTTTCAGCAATTAGAACAATAAAAAGACCAAAGACTATTTTTGAAATAATTTAAAGTATACACCATGTCACAAGTTTTATGACATTAAGAATAAAGATAGTTCCAATCACAATGATATTACAAAAGGTCCCAACAAAAGTATAGCTTTGAATAATTAATCAAGTCTGCTGATTAAATTAAATTAAATTAAATTAACTTTATTTAAAAAATAAGAAAATGTCAGAAATCAAATAATCAAAAAAGGTTTTGACAATAAAACGTTCCTATTTGATGAGACATAAAGACAATACAATAAACACAAGCAAATCTTGTCTTGTTGTTGTCTTGGGTTTGCTCTTCTGTTTTCTTGCAGCGGCGTTGATGTGAAGATGTGTAGTGGGGGTACTTCTCCACTCTTGACGAACACGAGCCAGTAAATATTGAGAACAATCGTGCTTCTCAAATGTGCTTTACA
>NC_088360.1:62455635-62468135 GCF_034508935.2 Berghia stephanieae | reverse complement strand
ACGGTGACGTCTCAATTCTAGCTCTTTTAGATTTGTCAGCAGCCTTCGACACACTGGACCACACCACACTGTGTGAACGTCTATCAGTATCAGAATACTATGAAATTCAGGGCATTGCACTTGATTGGTTTACTTCCTATATCTCTGACAGGTATCAAATCGTCATCATAAATGGCGATCAGTCCATCCGAGTGCGTCTTAAATTCAGCGTGCCTCAGGGCTTGGACCAGTGCTTTATACCCTGTACACAATGCCCCCAACTCCGTCATTACGTCACATGATATTAATTACCATAATATGTATGCTGACAATACCCAGATATTATATAAATCGTAAATACCATCACAAGTTACACCCACTTGCAATGTCCTAAAAAACTGTTGAGACTCAAAAAGCGTGGATGACTCAAAATAAGCTAACATTAAATGACAAGAAAACACAAATCATCATTTGTAGCACAGACAGTAAGATCAAGTCCACCAAAGTAAAAGCAAGTAGCATCGGAAATAATATCCTTCCACGTTCATCGGTCGGGAAAAAAACCTTGGTGTAATCCTCGACAGTGAGTTGAAAATGGAAGACTACACGATTAAAGTATTAAAATCTATTAACTTTCACTTACTACAAATTAAACGGATAAAAAGCGCTATATAAGAACGATTATTATTATTATTATTATTATTATTATTATTATTATTATTATTATTATTATTATTATTATTATTATTATTATTATTATTATTATCATTATTATTAATCATTTATTATTAATATATTATTATATTATTATTATTATATTATTATTATTATTATTATTATTATTATTATTATTATTATTATTATTATTATTATTATTATTAAATTAATATCATTATCATTATGAAGAATCCGGTAGAAAGTACTTCACAGTATACCAGCACCTTTATGTCCGATTGATAAAGGTTGCATAACATGCAGGTTTGGCTAAGTTAGATCGGCATTCAATTTATTAACAAAAAATATCTGGACTTCAATCTAAATTTCCATGTAAACCAAAATACGAATTTTCGACTCTAATGTCAAATATGTACTTTTCTATTGAGGAGAACATGAAGACTTACAAAGTCGACCATCAACAGAATCTGATGGGGGAAACTTTCAAGAAAAACTTCCGCGGCGCTTATTATATGATCCAACGCCACAAAACAGTATTTTGCCGAAGCAAACCAGATGCCTAGGTTGTCAAAAGTTAAAATTACATTCAAAATCAGGTGGGTGGTCAGGAACCATGAACGAAGAAATCTGAACAATACCAAACACAACTGCAAATATGACATGCCATGTCAGTATGTCAGTATGGTATTCATGTCGGAATAGATAAGGTAACGAATAGCAGTCTAGTGTGTTTCAGTTCGACAGAATTAGGAAATTCGTGTTTCACTAAGTTTCAGATATAAACCTCACTGTATTCAATAAAGGGAATCTTTACATTTCAAACTTTATAAGGTCATAATCAACATTAAAGCATATAGTAACATGATGAAATTGTACACCTTTAAGGATTAGATAAATAAATTGCCTTGGCTTAAAAAAGATGCTTGTATTTTGAAGGTCGATTATTTCGGCTGGAAAGGATGTTCTTGAAACAGCTGAACTGTCTTACTCTGAATAACAAAGCAACACAATTTTTTGTTTTAATTGGCCAACAAATATGTTCCTTCAAATATTGGTCGATTAAAATGACCCTTACCTTTTCATAAACTCTCAAACCTATTACTTCCGGAATCGCCAGGTTTGAGAGTTATTCAAAGAATGAGCCATTTTAATCGATGGACATCTGAAGAACCAGTTTTATGGCAAAATTTTCAAATAAGTGTATTTTCAGAGCACACTAATATAGTCAAAGACAACAACAATTAATCTTTACTGAAATCATGATACAAAGCGCACAGCGATTTTTGGACTATTGCGAGATCAACAAATTTGCCAACAAATCTAGTTGCATAATTTGATCATCATCATAACATTTAATCTCATGGTCCGTTTGTCTTATAGTATCAAAACATATTTGTTTGTTCATGTTGGTTAGAATGCATACTCTTAAAAGATCTGTAGAGTAAGATATCCCAAATTTGTAAAAGGAAAAAATCTTAATAACGAGACTTAAAAGTGGTTAAGGTTATGTGGTAAAAGTTTAAAGAAGTAGCCTACTTTGTCAGTGCACGACCGAGTTGTGCATTAACGTGTTAATTGCCCTACTCTGGAAAGATAATTATTTAAATTTTTAACCAGAAAAAAAAATGATTTTTTAAATCGATCGATATTTGAAGGACGAGTTCTCTGATCAAATTTTATAATACGTTTCTTCCCTGAGAACGACAGTTAGTATCAGCAATGTTTTGAAGTGTTAACACTAGAAACGACATAAAAACGTACGATGTCTCTTTAGATAAAATATGATTTCTATTTATACTTTGATGTGAAGTTTAAAGTTACAAGGAAAATAGAAAACATTCATAAAAATGAACGTAATTGTTATGTGTGCATAAACAGCGCTGTAATCATTATTACGGATAATTTACTATTCTTACACTCTTGCATTTTGGAATTCCGGACGTATTCCCAACCGCTGCACAAGCTTGCGAGTGCGCATTGGGAACAAAGTTCGAATTCCAAAACGCAAGAGTGTAAGAAATCATTTATGCTACCCATCAAACGATTCCGATTTGTCATCTTTGAATACAAGACATCCTCAAAAACATTCAAATGATACTTCTTTTTAAATTATCTAATTTTTAGTGAAATAAAACTATTAGGGAGAGGAGTGGAATAATAAACGAGATATAACGTCAAGATATGAGTTAAAACAACTGACAGAACTTATGTCATAGTTTTACATTGTTGCCTCGTGTATTTAATGGTCGCCAATAGATTGCTCAGGGAATCAAAATTACAAAATTTAAATTACAAAAGGCGGCTTTATAAACGCATCAAAATTCCTGCATCAAAGTATAAATTACGAGTAAGAGGCATTTTAATCTCTTATGCTCACCTCTAGTTTAAGATCACAACTTCGAACTGAGGTTTTGTGTATTTAATCATTGATTGTTTCGTGTGCCCTCTCGAGTTAATATGTTGAAGGAAAGCTTTATAGGGAACGTTTGGCTTTAAAATACATGTACATAATATGTGTCCAATAATAAGAGTGGATGTTGTTTTTGTATTTTTTTCTTTGCTTTTTGATTTAAACTTTCTTTTAAGCTTTTATCTGTTTATCTTTATAATATCTTTACCTCAAATAATTTGCAATATAAATTGTTTTCTAAAATGTTTTAAGGGCATGTAAGAAATAGTTGGTCCATCTTAAAGTCATATTACGGATATGATTTGGTATAATAATATAATGACCTGTCCATTCCAAAGGGTTTTTTTTTGTCAGCAACAATTGCTGCATCTTGTTCCTTTAGTCTTGAACTTGAACTTGTCAAAACAAGAATAGCCAGTTATTGTTTTAATTACGAGCCACCCTATTTTTGAAATTATATGTTAAGTACATTAATACTAACTATGAACGTAAGTCATATATTATTCAGACTTCGTGATTGTGAAAAGGATGTTTTGGCAATTCAAAGTATCTACCCATTATTTCGTGTTGTTGCTCCATCATAATAACTTGGGTATATGTAGTAATCTAGAATTCTTACTTCGGACGGGACAATAGATGGGCTTATGGCAGTGACATCTATAGGTACTTTTGGTAAACTCTGGCTTATGGTCAACATGTAGGTAGTGCTGAAGAATGATAATGTTATGTCTTCTAGCTCAGACGTTAGTAATTCTTACACCACTCATAATAGGTTACTGTTAGCTATTACGTAGATAACATAAACCCCTGAGGACTGAAGACCTCTTGACGGATTTCTCAAGGACTACTCAATAAGATGACCCGCTACCAGTCAGGCAAAATCGCAATAATATTACATTATGGCCTAACTGTGACAGTCTGGGAGATTTGTATGAAAAATGAAAGATTGACAAGACACGAAGGGGGAGGGGGGGGGGGGGCAACTGTCTAAGTCTAATTAGAAATAATGAATCTCTTAGAGTGTTTGAGGTTGGATACTCTTCCCTTCTTTGTCCTGTGTAAAGGTGGTTGAGAGGTGACTGTTTAACCCTTACTGGCGAAATTTAGTTTCTTTAAAATCTGATGTCTCTAATTTTCTTTATAGTAATGGATTCTTAGAGGGCTCCATAAATGTTTGGATCTTGAGTCGTTACTGTTATGATGAAAATGATAAGATCTGATGCTAGATTAGAGTAAAACATATCGAATCGGGCATACAAAGAGTTAACATAACTTTTGATCAAAGAAGTCAAGGAGCAGATGATTGATATTGGCCGTCAGCAAGTCAAATATGTTTAGTTTTCAGGAGTTTAATGTCAGTTACAACACTTTTCGTTATTTCGGTGCCAACAAATGGAAAAAAAATATTTCAGGTACAATATTTTGTAAGAGATTCATCAAACATCAACATTTTAAAAATATAATTGAAATGTCATTTATTTTATGAAAAATATCTCCTGAGACCATTTATAGTATTGTATCATATCAGCTTTATTTTAATGGTTTAACTGATAGTACATGTGTGTTATTAGATTTTTATTACTTATGTTTGATTTCATGCCATAATATTATGGCCCATGTAAAACGCATAGATCACGACACCGTTATCGTATTGCGCTGTTGAAATGCTATAATTTGTTTTGTTTCTTTGTTTGTTTGGTTTTTTTTTTGTTTGTTTTTTTTTTTTGTTTTTTTTTTGTTGTTGTTGTTGTTGTTGTTGTTGAATTTTTAGTCCTAACTTCGCGAAAAGAATTCTTGTAGATGTAATAGATTTGGGTCTAAATTTGATTTAATTTTGAAATCTCAAGATGTTCATCAGAGCAAGTTTTACTTAACTATGGAGTGCCACAAGGCTCTGTTCTTTGCCCTGTCCTTTTTATTACAGTCCTTTCTAGTGTGATATCCAGATTCAATCTGAGTTATCATTTTTATGCAGATGATACGCAAATTTATGATTCAGTACCCCTAAGTAACTTACAATTCTTAATACAACGAATGTCGAGCTGTTTTAATATCAAAACAAGTTAACATTAAATTATAGTAAAATTGAGATCTTAATAAGAGGAAGGCCGAGTATCCTTAAACAGGCAAATAAATCACCTATTACTCTCGGAAATAGTACAATAGAATTTCCAAATAAAGCAAAAAAACAAAAGATAAAACAAATTGGCGTCGTCATTGATAAAGATCATTCCATTGTGAATAACACTATACAACACCATACATAGAAATGAAAAAAATAAGAAAATTCGTCATTTAATACCGAAGCTTATAACAGAACTTTTAATCTATTCGCTTGTTTTTATCCAAATTGGACTATTGTAACTCCCTCTGGGCGAATTTAGATAAAGTCAAAATGAGTAAACTTCAGATTGCTCAAAGTAACGCAGCCAGACTCATTAACGCAATAACCAAAAATACCTTTCCGCAACTCTCCTTCTCCGTGAGTTACATTGGCTCCCTGTGGAAAAAAGAGTTGCCTGTAAAGATTTGTACTGTTGTCTACAAATCCTTGAGCACTAACCGTCCCTCCTATATCAAACACTTCTAAACATCTATGTCCCCAATAGAAACTTGAGGTCAAACAATGACCAATCAATCAATAGATTAAAATTTCTGTTATATGCTTCGGTATTAAATGACGAATTTGCTTTCTATCAGATCCCACTGTAAAACATTGGAATCCAAGGTTATTTCTTCTTTTCGTTGAAAGAAAGGTTTCAATCTTTCATCGTTGATTTTGTTAGGCCAACCATCCAGTGTGAAATGCAGAACTTTCGACAATATCGAGTCCTTTCGGATTGCTTCCGCTATTTCTTTCATAGTAATTTTTACCTTCGCCCCTTTCAGTTCTCCCAACTCAGCTGTAAAAAGTCGTTTGTGTTTTTCTAATATTATGTTGTCCAATGAATGAGTTATGAACATGAAAAGTATTAAAAATCTGAATTTTTAGTTTAGAAATCCAATCTTAATCATGTCCTAGAATGACATGTTCATGCGGTACATTTGCGACAATGAGTGGAAGTTTTTTCTGTTTCGCCGGTAGAAGGAACCTTTACATTTACAATAACTTCTCCTTTGAGGCGAATAGTTGTTCCATTAAATGTTTTCAACGTTTCCGAACAGGGTTGTAATTTGACTTCCTGAAACTTACGTTTAAACACAGAGAAGGGAATAATTGTAACACTTGATCCTGTGTCAATTTCCATTTTCACGGGGGTACCATTTACTTCCAGCGAACAATGAAAGGCATTATTTTGATTTTCGTCTCGGTTGTTGGCGAAAACGAAAGTGTCTTTATTGTGCTCGGAGATGGAATAAGTGAATATCATGTTTGATTCGTTTCGTCGTGAACCCGAAGACCTCTCCTGTGGATTCCGACAGACATGATAAATGACCCTTCCGATTACAAGCGTTGCAAGTGTACGTCTTGAACTTACACTTGTCTGGTGTGTGATTCATATAGCCACACCTGTAGCATTTTGATTATGTCATTGTTGTTGTTGTTGCTGGTCGTGTTGTTTTTGTTGCTTTTCCCGTGTTTGGGTCCTTGCTGTACGGTTTTGTGGACTACGTTGACTTTGGCGAATTGCTCATGCAACTGAAAAGCGTTGAGTTCTGCACTTTCCATTGTTTGAGCAATTTCAATTGCCCGTTTCAGTGTTAAATCCTCAATCTGGAGTAGCTTTTGTTGAATTCTTACGTTTCTCAGCCCGCAGACAAATTTATCCCGTAAGGTATCCTCTACGAACTGTTTGAAATCACAGTGCTGATCAAGACGTCGAAGTGATGCGATGTCATCAGCAATCGATTCATGCTGACCCTGTCTTCCGTTGTAAAATTTAAATCGTTCATAAATCACGAGAGGTTTTGGACGGAGATGATTCAATAACGCCGTTATTAGTTGATCATACAATTTTCCTGCTGGTTTCTCCGGTGAAAGAATGCTCTTCAAAAGGTCGTATGTGTTAGATCCATCAACACTAAGAAAAACAGCCGTCTTCTTTGTTTCCGATGAAACATCATTGGCCAGGAAATACTGTTCCAGTCTTTCACAGTAAGATTCTAAATCACCAGTCAAATTGAATTCCTCGATACGTCCAAATAAGGCCATACTTCATAAATCTTCGTTTCACGGATGGAGAACGAACGAACTCACACAAAGCGATAAGATCTCAGGTAGCACAACAGTCACTGTTTTTGTATATTACTGTGCCAAATAGTAGTAACTGCAAACACTTTAATATGAAATGTTCATTTCCACAATTATGAATAATTATTAATCTATTAGTCAACAATTTTTTTAAGAAATCCTAATCGCCATTTTGTTGTGTTCTTAGATCATTGTTTGATAAGACGTTTTATTCCAAGAATCAACAAACCAAATTGTTACAGTAAAGAACATTTATTTAACAACATAACATAAGATGCATGTGTATAGGAAGACAGGTAGGTACATAATGACTATTAACAAGGTAGTTACTGGAGCAGACGCTAGTTACTAGAGCAGACGCTAGTTGTGAACGATACTACGAGTACATCAGATGGACGATACAAGTTACGATTCTGGAATACAATAACTTTCATTCACAACAACAACAACAACAACAACAACAACAATAATAATAATAATAATAATAATAATAATAATAATAATAATAATAATAATAATAATAATAATAATAATAATGACGATGGTGATGACGATGATGATGATGAAAATGATGGTGATGCTAATGATAATGATGATGATGGTGGTGCTAATGCCAACAATGATAATGATAATAATAATAATAATAATAATGATAATAATAATAATAATAATAATAATAATAATAATAATAATAATAATAATAATAATAATAATAATAATAATAATAATAATAATAATAATAATAATAATAATGATAATAATATAATATTAAAAGTCATAATAATAATAATAATAATAATAATAATAATAATAATAATAAAATAATAATAATGATAATAATAATAATAATAATAATAATAATAATAATATATAATAATAATAATAATAATAATAATAATAATAATAAAAATACTAATAATAAAAATAATAACAATAATAATAATTTAAAATAAAAAAAATAATAATAATAGTAATAATAATAATAATAATAATAATAATAATAATAATAATAATAATAATAGTAATAAATTAATAATAATAATAATAATAATAATAATAATAATAATAATAATAATAATAAATAATAATAATAATAATAATAATAATAATAATAATAATAAGTATAATAGTAATAATAATAATAATAATAATAATAATAATAATAATAATAATAATAATAATAATAATAATGATAATAATAATGATAATAATGATAATGATATCTGTCTGTCTGTCTGTCTATCTGTCTGTCATGTCTGTCTGTCTGTCATGTCTGTCATCTGTCTGTACACAAACCGTAGGGACTAACGAATATACAGTTCTCCTTGTGATATTAAGCATTCTTGCGACATTGGTCACAGACTGTTCAGCTTGAAGATGACCAATCGCACGTGTATGTTGTTCTTAACTAAGTCGTGACATCGCGTGACATTGCCTTGAAAATAATTCAATAAGACAAAAAACAATAACAAAGATCTGAGTGACGTCATCTTCGAACTATCTATAAAGAAAAATGTCAACGAAACAATATAAACATTAGTGACACACACTGGTCCGATCATGTCACTATCCACGCTCCCGCATGGACACCATCAACAAGTGAGCTTACAATCGACGTACTCACAAGCTGTATTAAAAATTTGCCAAATGAAAAGTGACCCGGGGCAGACGGTGTCACCTATAATTCTATAAAATAAAATATAAACAAACTGGCTCCAATTTTTACGGCCATCTTTAAAACCTGTTTAAAATATCAAAAAGTCCCCCCAGACTGGAAACACAGTATCATAACACTGGTACCAAAAAAGAATGAGAACAAGGACAACGTCGACGATTGGCGACCTATCGCTTTATTACTAACGTCCTATATAATATTCATGAAACCCATACAAAATCGACACATGCAATGGATTGTCGACAAGAGAGATTGTCACTTTCACAGAAAAGTTCATTACCTAGAAACGGGCTACAAGAACATGTGTTTTCATTTTAATGTGCAGTATCAGATTTTTTACACTCATCGGGAAAATTATATTTATGATTTGTAGACATAAAAGATGCATTTGGAAGTATAGATCACGGATTCATGCTACGCCAACTCGATGAATATTCATATCCTTCAGTATTTATCAACATTATATAGGGTATAACAAAGCATCATTCCAAGTAAAAGTCCGAAATCACCTCACAAATATAATCTACAGAGACAAAAGTATAATCCAAGGATGTCCATGGTCTTTAATTGTCTTTGCTTAAGGAATAGACAAATGGCTAAGATGGATCGAACAAAACCATACCTCTCTACAGATGCCACTACCCATCCAAGGTTACGTTGACGACCTCACGTTACTAGCAAAAAGTGAAGAAGTAATGAATCAATTGTGCAATAAAACAACTCAATTTATAAATGCAACGGGAATGGATATAAAACCCCCAAAATGCGCCATAACATCTGGCCAAAGTTCAGGTAACAACTGGAACAAAAAATTCAAATAACCAACAATAACAATCAACAACATGAAATACCAACATTAGAAAAAGAAGAATTCTACACGTATTTAGAACACAACATCAACCTGACAAACAAAAGAGATGAACATCAACGAAAAACGATAATTGAAAAATTTAGAAACCATATGAACCTTTTGGGTGTTTCCCCTCTGCCATCTTCAGCCAAACTGTGTCTCTTGAGATCAATGTGCTTTCATGTTTACCGAAAAGGACCTTAATGAAATTGAAAATATGATTGTGAACAAAGTCAGATCGATCATGTCAGAAATTGGTTACATTTGAATAATTCGAGTACAAGGTCATTGTGACAAACGATTTTCTTTCACTGCGTGATTTCTTTATCATTCGTCTGCGTCTCATTCAAAACCACTTCAAACTTAGTGGACGATATATATTTGCCAAGGCAGATTAACACCTATAGTTAAAATACTCAAAACATGGACAGTCTTTTCTCCAATAAAGCTCTAAATTTTGCTAACGGAAAAATTGGTCAATAGGTGGGAAACCTTCCCATTGTATAACGGAACACTCACTTTCAGCGCTTATTTACCTGTTCAAATTGTCTGCCCATTGTATTCATATTCCCCTGCTAATTACCCTTTCCAAACAAGACTCCAACGTGCATATGCCCTGATGTTCTTGTCTCGTTCAAGAGTAGCTAAAATTGCAATTAAGTTCTAGCTCTCCGTTAATTCTTCCTTACTCCGTATTAATCAAAGCATCTGAATATCATTGGCTATCTAAAACAGGAACATTCTTCTGATTGGCTATTCCCATAATTCCAACGCGTCACTTTATTTCACAAAATCAAATTCATCTTTGAATCGAATCACACACACGCTAAGAATCCCAAGAAAGAAGAGCTATCTCTCCAATTTCAAACTTGTAAAAGTTCTTCTCTCGGCTGAAGGTAAAATGAATTATTGGTTAACATTCAAAGTGGAACGAGAAATTACTGTGAATTCAATTTTAATCTAGCATTACTATTATAGTTTGTGTATATATTTTAATTGTGCTATTCCATGGATGTTCGTAAGTTGGAATACCTGTACAAAACTATTATCCATATGTATCTTATACTATAGTTAACATTTGTTTATGATCTATGCTATTATTTCATTTATATTCAATATGTATATTGCTTGAATATCTGTACTCTACCGCCAATCGCCGGACACACATCATAACCTCAATTATAATTAATAAAAATAGATTAAGAAATACCAGGGACACAACCCTGTTAAATTCTCATCATGTAAGATAGCTCGACTGTCAGTTGATGTTTGATACAAATAACTACCATTATCATGGAGTCACTGCTTCTCCTTCCCTTTGTCGGCAAATAAAGGCTATTATGATGTGTCGCTCAAGGACGATCCGGTGGCGAAAGACAAACTCGATTGGCTCTTAGACCTTGTTGTTTTAACTCTTAATTGAAGGTCCTTGTCCTTGAAGCACCCAGCCCGTGCCGAATCCCTGCCTCCCAGTCCTTGCATAGTGGTAAACCCCCGATGTCAGTCATCGCCGACACCAGAACATTCCAATCAGCACACTGTTGTGAAGTCCAGAAAACCCTGCAAGCAGGAGCCAACCCTGGAACTAGCTAATACATTTGCCTCAATCAAGCAAGCCGGCTGGATAAAGATAAGCCAAACGGGCTTATACTATTTTCAAATGTATTTTCCACAGGCACAAATGATTACAAACTAAATCAATCAATCATAAATAAATAAATCAATAAATAAATCAATAGATAAATAGATAATAAATTAGATCTACTCAATTAGAGCTATTCTTCCTGATATTAAATAAATACTTATTCTTTCTATCTTTTCCTGTACTTATCTAATTAAACTTTATGTATAGAATTGTTATTATTGTATTGGGCGTTACTATTGTCTTGACTCACTTGTTATTAATACAATTAAGTTATAAGGGACCCTAAGGCAATTCTTATCACCCCTAGATTAAACCTGAGCCATTTGTGGTGTAGGTTGAGTGGTGCAACTGGCAACGAGAGCCATAGCGCGCATACTAGTTCGAATCCAGACCATTGAGCTATCGGTTGGACTCGAACCCACAAAAATAACACACAACCCGTCACAGTCATTCAGGTCTTGTCCAAGATCAAAAGGTGGTCTCGGGTTACCAAACCCTAAAATAATTTATTACGCTTATCCTTTGCCCTGTCTATCCTCAACTGTGACGATGACAGGGTGAAGATAACAGCCGCAAACAGCCCGAACCTTCATCTAACGAAAAGGAAAATTCTACGCGCCTCACTAGACGAAAAAGAAGACACCACTTTTGCCGGCTTTTTGTCACAACGGCAAACGCCTCCAAAATAACACAAAAGTTAATTAGCCAAACTCATTTTGGGTGGATCTTTTTTAAAGTGTATCCGCCAAAATATCTCCTTAATAAAAGATGAAGATTATGTGATGTCTGTACAGGCTGATAGCGATGTCAGTTGTCCTTTTAAGTCCCCAAAACATTTTCAAAACTTCCTTAAGAATGTGAGACTGAATGAGATAGCTACCCATTTCCATGAACTGGCGTCTCAAGGAAGACTTGTTAGAGAAGCCACTGGTGTAAACCACGCTCTCTCCTCTAGTTTCATATTCAATCATAAAGTCCCTGACGAAATTAGAACGTTTGCTATAAAATGCCGCTTGCAGCTTCTCGAGTGCGACAGTCTACTTCATACATATTACCCATTGTCATACTCCAAAG
>NC_088360.1:62318135-62450635 GCF_034508935.2 Berghia stephanieae | reverse complement strand
AGTTTCTGCAGGAGTTTTTTGGTGGGACACAGTATCAAATGCTTTGGAAAAGTCGAGGATGCCGATGTCTGCCTGAGTGTTGGCATTCTGGAGTCTCAACAGGTCGTTTACAGTTATTAGGAGTTGGCTTTCACATGAGTATCCTTTGCGAAACCCGTGGTTCAGGTCAGTTAGGATGTCATTGTTCTCAAAGTGGTTCATCATGTTCTTACAGATTATATGTTCTAATAGTTTGGATATTACAGACGTCAGTGAGATTGGACGGTAGTTCTCTGCTTTATTTTTGTTGCCTTTTTTTTAATACAGGTGCGATGTTTGCCTTCAGCCAGTCATTAGGGAGCATCCCGGTGTCGACCGATTTTTGAAAAATTATGCATAATGAGGGGGCCAAACTCTCAGCACACTCCTTTAGTACTGTGTTGGGGATGTTATCTGGACCTGACGCCTCAGATGGATCGACGTTTTTCAGCAACTTTTCAACTCCTGAGATGTTTATGTTGATATTAGTAAGAGATTGGTCACACCTATGTGATGTCGGTGGGGTGGTTGTATCGTGTGGATCATGAGGGGTAAAGACAGATTTAAATTGATCCAAGAGGATCGTTGCTTTATCCTTCCCCTTAATGTACAGGGTTTCATTTTCTTTCAATGTCATCAGAGATCACAGAACAGCACAAAAACGGTATGGATGTAAATGAAATGTGGAGCCATTTTCAGTTCTTCTTCGAATTTTTAAGCCCTTCTTCGACAGAACGAGGAGAAATGCCTTTCACAAAGACATAACACCCATAACACCAACTGTTGAGCAAGACATCTCACAAAGGTCGGACAAGACATGTCACAAAATCTCACTTGTCACCCATCGGTTACGCTACGTATTCGCCATTCTTGAATTATGTTAGCTAGAAGGGGCGGGGGGGGGGGGGCGTTTTGAATTTATTAATGTGAAATATCACTGAATGTAAACTTCATTAACACCAGATTCCATGTAAGTATTGTACAGTATAACCTTTCAAAGACCGCAGTTTTTAAATACAAGAGATACATAATTAAGATGAGATAAACATTTATTAATTTGACCTCTCCCCTCTGAGTTCCTGGTTGTAAGCCATACTGCTATTTGCCGCATGCCATGAAAAAGAATTCCGCGCTTTCGCCTATCTGGAGAAATACATGTAAATTTTCCTCTGTGACAAATGTGTATGTTTAATCCATATTTTTTTTTTATCAGTTTTTATGAATGTAGAATGGGAGCGATCTATATTCATGTTTTCGTCCAACCGAATCATCAATCACGTGATTTGTTGCTGTCCAACGAATGGACAAATGTAAACATGCTGCTTTGTTTATGAAAGTTGTAAACATACCCATGTGTCAAGCAGAACACAATGACCAATCGTTATATTAGATAGTTCAAAATCTGGGAACACTTTTCACTATGTAGGCCACTTTGAGCACATTTTGCAATGTGACCAATGACCTCGAGCACATGGAAAGGGAATATAGATCATGCCCATTCACAACGTGAAGATGCGAATCTGGATTTCAAATATTAAATTGTAACAATTGCTTATATCAAGTGTGTTCAATGTGTACATTTTGCTGTGTCATTTTGAACTCAAGATGGCAATAATAGTGAATAATTTACATGAATCTCGTGAAATGGAAACCCCTGGTCAAGCCTTTGGACGAGGTTAGCGGTATTGTAAAAGATCAAAATGTTTACTCACCCCAGACCCTTCGTTTTTGATATACCGTAAAGAAGAAAAATTCTGAAGTATGATACTGTAAGCGATGCAAAAAATCGGCTTAATGTCACTAACAATTCGAGTGTTCGAGCCAATTATATTAAAGTCCATCAAAAAGTTGTGAAGATATTCACGTCAACACGTGCACACGGGCTGTGGAATGGACTATAGCACCTTATTGTCACACTCGATAATCGGTTGAGACATAACCCACGTGCTAAAAATGATGGCATGGCGTCTGTTTTCGATGGGATTTGACGCAACATTTCATTTGTCAATAGTATTATCACAACGTATAATTAATCTCATAATATAACTAGCCATCTTTATGTCAATTGTAAACACCATGCAACATTTGGTGATGATTAGCCCAGTGAGTGGTCTCCGAGTCGTACTGTTACCAAAATAATCAAGTGTGCCTAATATATAATAAGATAATATAGGAGTCCATGTTGTTTGTGTTTTTTTGTTTGTTTGTTTTTTGTTGTTTTTTTTTGTTTGTTTGTTTGTTGTTTTTTTTTTGTTTTTTTTTTTTTTTGGGGGGGGGGGGGGTTTCCCCATCTCTTTGTTAAGACCATGTAACAGCGTTCTGTGGCTACATTTTATGAGTATGAAATTAATATAATATTCATTGTGACTGGAATAGGGATTGGCGGCATGTCGGCGTGATGTCCATTAAGGGAAATCCCGATGGCTTTTTTCCATCGCCGTTTATCGTGGGTGGTACCGGAAGCGGCGATCAGGACTTCTGGCATCTGTCAGTGCCAACGACAATAGAGAGCGTCGTATAACAATCATTTCGCATTACCCCTCGCGAAATATTCCATTATTCACATTATAAATGAAGGTGACACTACACCATGAATTCCTCGCAAGGCAATCTCGCTAAGCACCTTTCTAGCACTTTCTATAAATTATATTCTACACCGCCCCAGTATGAAACATCGCTTGTCCCTCTGCCATTCCGGGTAATGGTGTATTCAGGTTGGCACTTGTTAACTCTGACATGACATTGTTAGCAGTTATTGTCCATTTCGATCAATCAATTAAAAAGTACTGTCGCCATTATTTGATACCATCTCTCTCTCTCTCTCTCTCTCTCTCTCTCTCTCTCTCTCTCTCTCTCTCTCTCTCTCTCTCTCTCTCTCTAACCTTTATGTTATTAACATTCTTAAGCTCGTCTCAACTACATAGTTTCATATTTCAAACTTCATCAAGTACGATCAATAAACAAGATATGGATAAATGTGCTTTTCGTACTGTTAGGTCATATCAACACGTAGGTAAAGGAATGTTTCGCTCAATCAACAGGATAGAGAGATATGTAGTCCAATAATAGTCTAGGACAACAGATGCGTTTGTTTGTTGTTGTTTGGGGTTTTTAAAAATATTTTTGTTTGTTTTTGTTTTTAAGAGTTATACGGCGCTTTCGACACATTTAGGTCATTTCAGCGCCAGTAAAAAAGAAGAAAATAGGATAGTGAAAAAAAAAAACCAAAAAAAAGGAAAAAAACCTCTAGATTTACAGTAAAAAGCACACAAGAAAATTAAAATAAGGGGAATGGTACAAATAGGTAGATTCAGATTCCAAGTGTATACTATCATTGTGCATAATTTAAGATCACCTTAAAGTCTTACCAGCCACAAGCACAGGATCCCCTAAGAGGAACACACTCACATGCTTACAATAAAATTTCAAAACAACAAATACCTATAACAATACAAACAGAGAGATGATCGAGAAGCGGAAAAAAAGGAAAACACCATCTCCCAAAACTTTGACTATATTATTTTTTAATAATCACCGACCCTTTCATTCCAATCGAGCACACCGTGTCCATAACACACAGCGGTGTTCAGGGTGTCTGATTGTAGCCGTCGTAAACTTATAGACAGTCCAAGTTGACGTCACTCGGGTCTTTGTTATTGTTTTTTGCCATCCGCGTTTTTGAGTAACTCTCACTAAACTGTATTAACCAGACTATAAACGTTCAAGGTTACGCATAGTTTTGTGTGTTGGTCCGTTATACTTCCGGTGGCAATGTTCTGAACTCCTCAGCCAAGCGCATACTATCTATAGCCTGACACTGACCAAAACAATGACGTCAAACGACAAGTCTTCGACACAAAATGAAACAAATCGTGAGTTGTATTCAATACTTTAACTAGTGGGAACACTATTTTCCTTGAGCATCATTAACGATAACACGCTTTACGGTGCACTAACCTATAAATATAAATCAAAAGACAAGTCACAGTGTCAGGCAAAAGTAAACAAAGGATACGCTATGACTACCAAAACATGTCAACGACACTCACAACAACATGCCAATAGATAACGACACATCAATATCCCAACAAAACACAATGACAATACGCTTCAACAGTCATGACGTCACTTCCCTCGTAATGACGCATAGTAACTTAGCAACTGGCTCTAAACTATCGGAACAATGGCGGAGGCCCTCATGAAATATTTCTCCTGCGAGCATAAAAGTGCATCCAGAGCAGAAACACATTATAAATATGATCATGTTTTGACTTTTATACATTCTGATCACATTACATATGAAACGTTCTAGCCAGCATGAAGAATAAAAAGTACCGATTTTATTTGTTTAGAACCACGCTGCTCGCCGTTGCTGGGCGACGCGACATCAAACTATTTAATCCAATTTCTGATCATATGTATGGTAGGTATTCAGGGATTAAGTAAATATATTGAGAACGTGACATCTGAAAATAAAACAATAACAACTAAGGGGGAAAGAAGGCCAGCATGAGGCAAAGTGAAATAAAAAGAAGCAACAACCAAATCATATCAGATAATTACACCCTTTAACATAGCAAAGAAGCAAACTGACAGTGGCCAAAATGGTAAACTGAGAAATATGTTTAATACTATGACCGTCAACTTTCAAAATGTAACCCCAAAACTACCCAGATTTTGGAAATTAATATCAGTCATAAAACCAGACATAACCACAGGTTACATTCTGACAATTAAATATTTCCAGGAGAAATAGATTTCAACGTTTTCAGAAAAGACAGAGAAGATGTTATATGGTCGGGTGTTGGTTGCAACAACTACAAACCTCTCAGTACTGTACTAAAGGTTGACATTCAAAGAAAATCAGAATCGGTGGTCGTAAACAGACTGCGAATAGTAGATAACGTTCGTATTCGTTATTTGCAGTAGTACTACAAATTGTGGATATCATTCATTTCAGTTATTTGCCGTAGTACTGCAAATGCCGGTTCGTTCTGTATTTCGAGGGGTGCCTGCGCAAAGGCCGTAACGTCAAAAATTTCAATTTTTCGTTTTTTACATAAATCAACTTGGTTTGGAGTAAGGTTTATTTCTACCAAAGAAAATATGCAAAAATATTAATTAATTAATTTTTATTAATTAAAACCCGAACACCGTAACGTTTTTAGACAAATAATGTGACTGCCCAAAAGCCGTAGCTTGAAATACGGCTATAAGATTCTTTAAACAGTGCCTATCAGCCACTGCCCAAAAGCCTTAACAGTAACTACCGTTTTACCGCCTGACGAAAAGGTGGAAATGCAAAGGTAAAGTTGACTGCCCAAAAACCCTATCTAACAATAAGGCGTTTGGGCAGGCATAAAGTTATGCCACCGTGGTTACAATGGCGAGCTCAATGGCCTTGACTGACTTTACGGTCTTAGAGCAGTGAAAAATATGGGGTTGGAAATGAGAGTTAGATCAACTGGAAGACCGTAATGTGACATTGTATGAGATTCTACAATGACTTTGATGCAATATTGTGTTACAATCTTGTAAAATTCGACTTTTAACGTTCAAGATTGATGGTGAAATTCAATTGGGTAACACTTAATCCAAGTCTTGAAATTCCCTACCTGCCAGTATCAATTACAGGATAAGACATCACAACTTAAGGGATGGGTCAAGCTCTGGATTATGAGACGGTTTTTTTTTTTCCTTTGGCCACCAATGAACTTGATAAGTCTAACTATTACTTGATTGAATCTGTGTTTTGATGATTAAGGAAAGCAATCCTGATCATTGCTTTGAAATGTAATTTTCACCTCGTCTGCATAGATCTCATCATAGGGAAAGAGAGAGAGAGAGAGAGAGAGAGAGAGAGAGAGAGAGATAGAGAGAGAGAGGAGACAGAGGGAGAGAGAGAGAGAGAGAGAGAGGGAGAGAGTTAGAAAGGAGAAAAAGAGAGAGAGATAGAAGAGAAAGAGTGAGAGAGATTTAGTGAGAGAGGAGAACGCGAGAGTGAGAGATAAAGAGTTAGTGAGAGAGAAGAGAGAAAGAGAGAGAGAGAGAGAGAGAGAGGGGAGAGAGAGAGAGAGTTGGTTGAGAGAGGAGGAAGGGAGAGAGATATTTGGTTAGCGAGGGGAGAGAGAGTTAGTAAGAGAGGAGCAAGAGAGAGAGAGAGAGAGAGAGAGAGAGAGAGAGAGAGAGAGAGAGAGAGAGAGAGAGGAGTAGTGGTAGCGTATAGCTGCAACTCCAAATTCATTTCATCAACCCATCTTGGGAAGTCTTCCTCCGCCCTAAGAACTTTTTCATAGCCACCTACAGTTCTCGTTACTGGACCGTGGAGGACGCTGTGATTGCTGGTCTCTGGAGCTGCCCGGCACTTTCACAGGCATCACTGTTGCCACTTTTCCATCTGCACATATTTGATGCAGTTCTGCCATGTCCTGTTAAGGCGATTTGAGGAAACCCAGTATTTCCTGGCATTTTGGAATGCAGACATTCTTTTGGTGGGATCTTTTATGATGTATCCTCCTTTTGGTGTTTCCCTGTTCCACATTTCTCTCCAGTTCTCTTTCACTCTGAAGTCTACCATTTTTGTTAAGTGGAAAGGTCTTCTTGATTTGAGTGGTTGTTGTTGAAGGTGCTCCCTTTATGATTATTTGTATAGGAGTGTTATCCGTGGCTTCATCAATTCTTGCATGTATCCTTTGATTAACGTCTTGTCTAAGACTTGGCGATGCAATGACCGCTCAGTGTTGGGAGCCACTGAGTTGGAGTTGACTTGAGACATCCTGTTATTATTCTCATTGATTCTCTTCATCGGATGTCAATGCGGCTTACATGTGGGCTCCTCATCCAAAAGGCATTCTCACACATAGTAGCACAGTGCCAAAGCAGACATTCTCAGTACCTGTGGTGAGGCTCCCCAGGTGGTAGTTGTGAGTTTTCTCAGCAGGCTGTTTCTTCTTGCGATTCTCTTTGCAGTTCCCTCAATGTTTTCGGTAATCAGATGTCTGTCAAATGTGAGGTATTTAGGATTGGGATTTGAAGGTAGTATTGAGTTACCAACTATGATTTTCAATTCATTTGTTGCTTCTCGATTATTCAAGTGGAAGATTGTGGATACTGATTTGGTGGTGTTCATTTTTAGGTACCACCTATCCAAGTATTGTTTCAGGCGGGAGGTGTCTTTGAGTTAAACTTCTTCAATCTCTTTACAGTTTTTCGATTGATAGGCTAAGGCCCAGTCGTCAAGGCATCCAAGTTTGAGTGCTTGGAAGTTTGGCATGTCAGAGATATAAATATTGAAGAAAGTTGTGTTAAAACTGAACCTTGTGGTGCCCTGATTTTAATTTGATATTTTGATTTTGTTTCCCCCAATATGACATGACATTGTCTTGTCCAGTCATGGTAGACAGCAGTTTAAGCGTTTTTCAACAGGGAATCATTTTTGAAAGTTTTAACATCGTCCGCCTATCCAAACAGATTCATGGGCTGCAGTTAAATCTATTAGGACTGCACCAGTTTTCTGGGCTTTTTTCTCTCAAAGCCTGCTTCAATGTATGAGGTCAGTGCAAGGACCTGTTCACGTCTGATTCTTTGTAGTCTAAAGCCCGCTTGTTCTGGTGGTATGCAGGGATTTACAAATGGGTTGATTCACTCTAGTACAATTCTTTCCAGGAGCTTGTATAAGCAACAAAGTAAAGATATTGGTCTGTAGCTGGATGGTTCAGTCATTGGTTTGTCTGGATTTAATATGGCTATTACTTTGGCATGTTTCCAAATTTGTGGATATGTGCCCTTGTCCATGATGTCTGTCATAGTATTTGCCAGCCAGTTTATTGTTTCTGGTTCAAAGTTAGTAATCATGTCGGGGTATAACTCATTAATGCCAGCAGTTTTGCCATTTTTCAGAGAGAGAGAGGGGAGAGAGAGAGAGAGAGAGAGAGAGAGAGAGAGAGAGAGAAACGAGAAAGAGAGGAGAGAGTGAGGGAGAAAACAGAGAGAGGGAGTTAGTGAGAGAGGAGAAAGAGAGAGAGAATTTGTGATAAGGAGAGAGAGAGAGAGAGAGAGAGAGAGTTCGTGAGAGAGAAGAAAGAAAGAAAGAGAGAGAGAGAGAGAGTCAGAGAGGAGAAAGAGAGAGAGAGAGAGAGAAAGAGACTTTGGAGAGAGAGAGAGAGAGAGTTCGTGAGAGAGAAGAAAGAAAGAAATAGAGAGAGAGTTAATGAGAGAAGAGAAAGAGAGAGTCAGTGAGAGAGGAGAAAGAGAGAAAGAGAGATTGTTTGTGGAAGAGGAGAAAGAGAGAGAGAGAGAGAGAGAGAGAGAGAGTGTGTGTGTTAGTGAGAGAGGAGACAGAGATAGGGAGTAAGAGATGAGAAAGAGATAGTTAGTGAATAAGGAGAAAGAAAGAGAGAGAGAGAGAGAGAGAGAGAGAGAGAGAGAGAGAGAATGAAAGAGAGAGATAAAGATAGAGAGAGAGAGGTTGTTAGTGGGAGAGGAGAAAGATAAAGAGAGAGAGAGTTAGTGAGAGAGGAGACAAATGGAGAGAGAGATAGATAGATAGATAGAGAGAGAGAGAGAGAGAGAGAGAGAGAGAGAGAGAGGGGGGGGATTGTTGATTCCCTCTATGGACGAATTACGATTAATTGCATCAGAATGAATATTTACTATAATTTGTAAAGTCAAAAATGTGTTTAGAGCTCTGTTATTTTCTTTATTTTCTCAGTGTTACGGTGTCATTTCGTATTTTTTAAACAAAGTACATCAGTCATTCACTCCTGCCCAAACACCGTATCGCAAGTTACTGTGTTATGGCAGGCCAGAATTACGCTTAGTTGTGGTTTTTATTGCACCGTATCACTAGTTACAGCTTTTGAGCAGAATGTGTTCAGGGTAATTTCTCTTGACAGCTCTGTCTTATTCCCGGTTACGGCTTTTGGGCTGCCAAACCTCCACCTGAGAACGGGATAGGCGGCATGCACTATGCAAGTAACATGATATACGGTAAACGGGCAGAGCGATACTGTGGCATTTTTCAAAAAAATGTCCCTGCACAAAAGCCGTAATGAAAATAGCTACGTAAAATGCGTCGTTTTATTAAAAATGACAATCTAAAAGTGACCGGGGTCCTGACAATCAAGCAGACTATATAATCACGGTTGAATTGGTATAAAAATCATCACGATAGTCTTTGGTTAACTATATAAATTCCATCCGCAAAGTTTTGATTTGCTCTCCTGAAAAATCAACGAAACCATCGTTACGGCTTTTGCGCAGGCACCCCTCGATTTACAGTAGTAGCCTACGATCATAGAGCTTTATTGTATAGAGGATTGGGCGCAAAATATAAATAAACTATATTATTATTATTATTACTATTATTATTATTATTATCATCATCATCATCATCATCATCATCATCATCATCATCATCATCATCATCATTATTATTATCATTATTATTATTATTATTATTATTATTATTATTATTATTATTATTATTATTATTATTATCATTATTATTATTATTATTATTATTATTATTATTATTATTATTATTATTATTATTATTATTATTATTATTATTTTGCGTTTCGTTGACGATGACAATGTGTCTGTCCTTGTGTAGTGATGGTGGTGTTGATGTGATGGCTGTGATAGTAGTTGGGGTGGTAATGATGTAGTTGTGGTAGTGCTGAAGACTATAAGGATAATGATGACGATGTAATGGTGGAGGCGGTGCTGTCGTTTTGATAACGATCGGGTACCTGTGATAGTGGCAGTAATGGTGATGGCGTGATGGTTGTGGTTGTGGGAGTGGAGGTGGTAGCGTTGATGACGAGGGGACGGATGATTATGTAAAGGTGATGGTGGTTGCTATAGTTTTGATAACGATGTGGAGATTGCTATGGTAGTAGTAGTAATGATGGTGCGGTGGTGGCTGTAATAGTAGAGGTAGTTTATTGATGAGAACTTTTATTATTTGCAGGAGCACTGAGATATGAGTCATGAGCAACGGTGAGTGTGTGTGTGAGAGAGAGAGAGAGAGAGAGAGAGAGAGAGAGAAAGAGAGAGAGAGAGAGAGAGAGAGAGAGAGAGAGAGAGAGAGAGAGAGAGAGAGAGAGAGAGAGAGAGAGAGAGATTCCAGGAACTTTATAAAAAAATATTAAACTAACTGTAGATATAACAATATACGGGGACGGAACTATTTTCATGAACGTAATCTGACAGATAAGCTAATAGATTTCAAGATGTGAACGAGTGATCAAGATGGAGAGTTGGGGAAGGGGAAATTTACATGGATTGAATTGGGGTAACAAAAACAAAACAGACTTGAAGGAAAAGTTGAAATGTTCAAAATCTCAATTCGCAGTCACACAAAATGTTTCAATCATCCCTCATTTTCTTTCCCTCTCAAACTAACAAACTCATTCAAATTCAAGCCATTCAACAAACGCCATTTTGAACCGAAAATACAGTTAGGGGACAAAGACTAATTTTCAGAGACGGGAGAGCGCTTCTACTACAGCGAATAGTGATTTCACCGTGAATTCACTATTTGCAGTAGTGCTGCGAATAAGCACATCGTTATATTAATACCTAATCCCTTATATTTTGTATTTATTTCCAATTCCATTGTATTTATTTTCAAAACATAGTCTACACTTTATTTTATTTCACTTTCTATACTGCACTAACACAGTTTCTCCCCGCCTCCCCTCTTTGGACTTAATTAATTCCACAACTTTTACTTTTATAAATATCTAGATATTGTTCTATTTTAATTCGTGCTTCCTTACAAAGGAGCGTACTATTTTCTGCCCATCAATGTTTTTGTTTATTTATCTTAACAACGCCACTACCACATAGTAGTAGCGTATGGCTACACCTCCAAATTTATTTCGTCAACCCAGCTTCTAAAGTCTTCCTCCGCCCTAAGGACGGTTTCGTAGCCACCTTCAAGTTTAGTGACTGGGCAGTGGAGGGCGATGTAATCGCTGGTCTCTGGGGCTGCCTGACATTTCTGGCAGGTATCTCTGTTTCGAAGTTTCCATCTGCACATATTTGATGCAGTTCTGCCATGTCCAGCTAAGAGGCGATTTGAGGAAGTCCAGTATTTCCTGGCGTTATTGAATGCAGTCACTCTTTTGGTTGGATCTTTAATGATGTTTCCTCCTCTTGGTGTTTCCCTATTCCACATTTCCCTCCCGTTTTCCTCCACACTGAAGTCTGCCATTTTTGTTAGGTGGAACGGTCTTCTCGATTTGAGTCTTGTTGTTGAAGGTGCCCCCTTTACGATTGATTTTATGGGAATGTTGTCTGTGGCTTCGTCAATCCTTGCATGCATCCTTTGGTTACCTTCTTGTCATCTAAGACTTGGTGGTGCAATGCCGCTCAGTGTTGGTACTACCACATTATCTCATTCATCTGTACTGTTTCATTAATCCTGTTTTGTTGATAAATGTTAAACCCGAAACGTCCATTTTATCTGTTTTCGTATATTAAATTGAATCTTACATTCAATTTCATATTGTTATTTATTTCTTCGAGCTTCGAGCAGCAATATTTACATTACATGTAATACCCTACAAAATGGGGAGTGATCCTCCATAATATTGAAGGATTCCAGAAGAAGAAGAAGAAGAAATGAACTGTAAAACAATGGAGGTTATCGATTTAAAATGTTTGCTCCATAACGCCGTGCTTATGTATATTCTGTATACACCGACCACCGGCCAACAAGAAAAATAAGATTACGCTCCTGGAAGTGAGAAAGTAATTAAATGAACTTTAAACATTGCAAAATACACGTCCCGGTCAGTCCATCATCCTCTGGGACTTCAATTTTCATTATAACATCGTTAACACAACGAAGATTCGCAACTTATTGTTCCAAAACAAAATTTTCCAAATTGCAACATCACCCACTCATTCTGCTGTTCACATCCTGGATTGGGTTATTGTTGAAAATTCGCGGTCACAAAAAAAAAAAAAAAACAAGAAAAAAACCAAAAAAAAAAACAAAAAAACAAACACAGCGCTCACGTCATTTATCTCCCTTTTTCGGATCATTATTAAATTCATTTTAACCTCGACATTTCGAAACCATCAAAATAAACCATCAAAACATTATCCAGTAACATCAGAGGTATCAATTTTGAAACTTTTGAGGGCGATTTTCAAACAACCGTCAACCACGACTCGATAACACCTGATGAGTGGAATACGTCTCTTCAAAAAATTAAAACAAATAAAAACGCCGGACAAAAATGCCTCTGTCCAACCAAGGACAATTACAAATAGGAAGTATGCTGGTACACCAATGACGTTAAGGAAGCGAAATCAAACTGTCGAAAGGTGGAACGGCAATACTGACAGTACATCGTCAGGCATACTTTTGTCGAACATGGAAAACAGCAGTAAAAAAAAGCAAAGATTTCATATTTCGTAACAAGATTTCAATATTCAAAATCTTGCAAACATGTTCGCATATTATGCAATGACTTACTCGGTCGTGGAAAATACACTGCTTCCCCAATTATTTCAAACGAAAATAATCTACCAGATAAGTTTGTCAATTTCTTTCCGAAAAAAAAATCCAAGACATTCGATTGCAGTTAGAACAACATGACATACTTTTGGATGAACACACCTCAACAGCAACCCTCTCCATCAGTTCCATTGTTTCCACGGATTGTGAGAAAAATCTGATAATGAAGGCGTCGTTCAAATCTTGTGACCTCGACACCTTATCAGCTCATGTATTGGCTGAGTGCATTGATACGCCTATCGCACCAATAATACATACACCACTGCTGACTGGAAATGTTGTATCCCGTAACAAAAGTTCTCTTGTTAAAATTATCGTCCAATGTCAAACTTTCCTTTTTTGTAGAAACTTTGGAAAAACTCGTTCTTTCACGATTAACTCCCACCTCAGTGACAACTTGGAGCAACCTTTCCAGTCAGCCTACAGAGAATTACATAGTACTGAGACAGTGCTTCTCCGAGTTTTTAATGACCTAATAATTAGTGCTGATCAGAACAAAATCAATTTATTATGTCCTTTAGCTGCCTGTGACACAATTGATCATGACATTCTGCTAACAAGAATAGAAAATACGTTTGGTATTGCATTAAAATGGTTTGCATCACACGTAAACGATTGCAGACGGGCTCTTGTGATCAGCAGCGGTATTCGATCGGAACAAAAATTGCTGAATTTCGAAGTGTCACAAGGCTCAGTTCTTGGTCGTGTCCTTTTTACCATTTACATGCAACCACTTTCCAATGTCATCTCAAAATACTATCTTAACTACCTCTTTTATTCGTATGACACCCAAATTTACGATTCTTTCCCTTACAATTGTGTACATTGATTTTCTGATTGTTTTAATGAAATAAGTACAAGGATGTATCAAAATAAATTAAAACGCAATGATGAGAAAACATATCTTGGTGTGTGATAGCCCAAATATTCTTCAGTATGCAAACAGATTACCAATTACTTTCGGCAATAGTACCATTGATTTTTCTTCTCAAGCAAAAAACTAGGTGTTTCAAATGATCAAGATCTCTGTATGCCCACTGATGTAAATAGTACCCTAAAATGTATGTACATAGAAAAGAAGAAAATTAGTAAAATTCGTCATTAAACTACAAAAAGAATATCAGAACTTTCAGTTAACACTTTTGTTTTTATCAAATTTAGATTATTGGAAATCCACAATGGCCATCTTAACGAAAGAAAGTCCAAACGGCATAATTTTATATCACCATATTATCTCCAAAAAGACAGAAAAAATTGCCAGACTCCTCGTAATCACCGCGTCTTCGCGGCCATCCATCGACTGTCATTAAGATCAAAGAACAGGCCTCCAACAAGACATATGACCCGCGCTAGAAACGACGTTCATGACGCCGCTGAAATTACCCAGCTATCCAATTCTACCTAGGATTACCACATTTATAACCTTGCTAGTATCCGACCAGAATGGACTGTCAAAGTCTAAGGTCTAAATCAGTGGTTCGTAAACTTAGTTGGGTCATCGCTCCCCTAGTGCTGAATGGTCCAGTCCACGCCCCCCCCCCCCCCCCCCCCCACCCGTATCCCGCTTTTTCATCATCAACACAAAATGAACAAGGCAGACAAAGACAAAAAGTTATATTAGTTTTGTGCGATATTATTGTTCAAATCTCTCTCTCTCTCTCTCTCTCTCTCTCTCTCTCTCTCTCTCTCTCTCTCTCTCTCTCTCTCTCTCTCTCTCTCACGGATACTGTCTCACTCACTCACACATCAATGGCACTACAAACGAATGTCAACTTGGTGGTCATCCCATTTAATGAGATGATTTTGGTGAGCGTCCGTGAGTTTTTCAAGGTTTGGGGTCATGGATGTCAGCCGTAGTCGCAGATCCCCTCTATATATATTTTGTTGAGACAATTTCGGGACATTGAAAGAATGTGTGTTACAACGATGAAACCCCTCTCCATCATATATGACGTCGGGACAGCGATGAAAAACAATTTAGTCTAGTTCCAAAGTACAGGAAATTTGCAGCAAATTGCTGCTCTCAACCAGATATCTTGATATTTTCCCCGCTTGAACAGGGACCTTAACTCGAAATCATTTTGCAACTCAGGCAGTTGAGTGGTGGATCCAGAAAACTCAGGATACATGCTGGCACGTCGAGACCAATGAGGTCCTGGAAGCGATTTCTCATATTAATTTCAAATTTTTTCAATGTGATATGTGAAGATCCGAATGTTGTCATCAGAGATATGTTCTGCAATGTCGTTGGGGTTTTGATATTTAGTGAAGTCTCTTCGGCAGAGGGAGCGCCTGTAAATAAGATTTGCTATAAAGCTGGATACAGCAGATTTCGCTTGGATAACATTGATGTCATTACCTTGTAACTGTAGGTTTAGTTCGTTGAATTTTCCGTAGACATCAGACATGTAAGTTACTTTGTCTTTGATGTCGATGATTGACTGTAAAAACTTGACAACAGAGTTGAATAGTGCAAATAATCTAGCAAGGCAGTTCGCTTTAGAAAGCCATCGAACCTTTACGTGAAGCAGTAAAATAATATTGAACTCCTTGCCATTCTCCACGCATAGCTGTTTGAAAAGGCGCGTATTGAGCACTTGCACTTTTAACTGTTTATGCAATGGCTGGGTAAGATTTTTAGTTACAAGATGTATGTGAATCACGCAATGTACTGATAAAATGTTCGACACAGACTCTTTCAAAAATGCTGTAAAGCCAAGTTAACGCCCAACCGTGGCAGTTGCCCTATCAGTTACACACGCTACGTTTGGCGTAGTTGCACACATATGGAGTGGCTTATGATCGTATAGTGGCTTTTGATAGATGGTAATGATATTCCTCAAAAAGTTGTGAGAAAAATATTGGTGATAACCGGCAACATATAACTAACTGACATGATAACAATAGTACTAACTGTGATGTATCATTCAGAAACACGGTCAACAATTGATGTATGACATGTCATTTTCAACATCATTCATGCTTGAGAAAGAAAAAAATCAAAATATTACAACAAAAGGAATCGTATCCACGTATTTGTCCAAAAATCGTACTAAAATATGATTAATCGTACCGGTTGACAGGTCTGAAACAACATATACGAGCTCGACACCAGCACCTACAAAAACTCATCCGAAACAGCATCACCCAACTCATAAAAAAGCCCCCGCCAACGCCAAACACAACATCGACTTGGAAGCAAAACAGATTGCAACCAAACTCGACTTAGAAAAGAGGATAGAGTGCATCGCACCCAAAGTGGCTTTCATGACTAATAACACGAAAAGACCACAAAACAGACTTCAACAACAACCCATAATGCAGACTAATAAACCCAACTAAATATGAAAGACATCAACAACACAATCAGACAAAACAAACATACAACAATGGACGAACACACAAGCAGTCGTCAACTGGTTTAAAACCCTTACCAATAAACGCAATCTACAATTTATACAGCCAGACATATAATCTGATTTTTACGCCAGCATAACAGAGAAACATTCACGAGAGCTATCACATTGGCAGCAGAGCACACCGACATAAATGAAAATACCATAACCATAATCAAATACGTAAGGCGTCGCTCCTCTTCCATAACGGAGAAATCTGGACCAAGAAAAAAGGCCAATTTGACGTCACTATCGGTGCACACGACGGCGCTGATTAGAAAGAACCATGGGGGTAGCTGCAGGAGATTGCATTTATTTATTCTCGGTTGTTGTCTACAAAACCACTGTCGTTGCCACTCATGGGATACATATAAAACTCAGGGGATATCAGCAACAGATTGATGCTATTTTTGGTTGTTATACATAAAATGCGCTCATTTATTTAAGTACTTTAATGTCATAAGAGAATGGGTTTGATAGTAATATTCGGGAAAATTCTTGTTGTTTTTAATATACAAGTTGTGTATGATTC
The DNA here is from genome assembly GCF_034508935.2 of Berghia stephanieae. NCBI lineage: Eukaryota > Metazoa > Mollusca > Gastropoda > Nudibranchia > Aeolidiidae > Berghia > Berghia stephanieae. The sequence continues at coordinate 62,434,155 of NC_088360.1, read as the reverse complement.
GCTCTTGCTTTAAAAGGCAGGTTTTGAATATTAATGTGGGAGGTCAAAATCAGTAGTAGGAGTGGTTTGAAGGAATTGTGGGAATGGTTTATGATAGGGGATAAAATAGAGTGATTCTATTCTCTTCTAATCTATACTATTCTACTGCACAATGAGCTGCACACTTTAAACCTTTTGTGATCACCATCATTGATTGCATTCTAAGGACTTAGAAATATTCCACGTATATTGAAAATGGTTACATAGGTAAAAATGACTTCACATTTGGATTGATTTTTTGATTTGGAATTTATGAAACTGATTGAATTATGACCATACTATTTGATTTGGATTTCGGATTTATCTCAACAAATAAAGCAGTAAGAAATGAAACTTGGAATCTGGACTTTTATTTGAACTCTTTCGTCATTATTAACATCTACAACACATTTAAGCTTTTACTGCTTGTTAAATAGAAAATTTTAAGTGAAAATTAAATTTAACTAGCATCTTCGGTAATAAAGCTTTCAATTAAAAACTGTATTGCTGATAAGCTTAAACATAAATGGATTATTCCCCTTTATAACTAATAAAATTACTCTATTTTGTTTTTAAAAATGTAATGATCTTTTTTTAAGATTTATTATTTTGTATGAGTGATATTTTTTCATTACCAACTGGGCAGCTTTAGGAACAAAATGGTTCAAAATGAATCCTCTAGAAGTAGTTAACTTGCCTGTGATATGTGTGAATTTACCATCATTTGACCAACAGCAATAGTATTAGTATGTAGTAGTAGCAGTAGTAATAGTGGTAGGAGTAGAAGTATTAGTGGTAGTAGTAATAGTACTAGTCTAGTAGTGGTTTAGGAATTGTTGTAGTTGTAGTAGGAACAGTAGTAAATGCTATAAAAAAGGGAGGGAGAGATAGAGAGAGAGAGAGAGAGAGAGAGAGAGAGAGAGAGAGAGAGAGAGAGAGAGAGAGACATGGATCATTTGATAACATAATGGAAACTATCTTGTAACTGCTGCAAATTGTCATCTGAAGACCACTCTCACAAATATTTTATCTCAAAACCTTCAACTGGAAGATGTATATCACCATCACAACTTCATTTGGGACATCAGCATCATCATCTCATACCATCACCACGGTTACAACCACCATCACAGCATTGTCACTGCCACAACCACCACCACATCACTTCTTCCATCACCACCACCACTAGAGCACCATCGCTACAACCACCACCTCCTCTTCTCCAGGCACTAGCATCAATACTACCAACATATTTGGGGTCTTTTGGTCATTTCTTTGAGTGTTTCGAAAACAATATCCTTAGATATTGCAATTCCTGAGCCTTATACTGATTTAAAATGGTCATTAAGTTTTAATTTATCGATAAACCGATAATTTTGTAATTACTAGTGATTGCTGCAAACGAATGTTTGAATGAGGAAGATCGGAGTTTATTTTTGATTTGGGTTTGATGATAGCTTTTACATAAATTTTTGTATTTTGCGCACTTTTATTTTCCACACATGCGGACAAAATACCTACACTTTTTTGCTAAAAAACACACTTATTAGGATCATAGAATACACTTTTCATTCTGGGATGGTTGGCAGGTCTGTTGTTTGTCTTTTCTGCTGATATGAACAGGTTTTTAGATTTCTTAATTTCAGTCACGTCCTTGGTGAGGGTGTTTTGGAATTTAGAGTTGTTGTTTTCTTTTTAATTGATGGTTGGAATTAGGTCGAATAAGTCGTATTAGAGAGCATTTAGGTCTTTGTGGGGTGGTGGGTAGTAGGCTGTGTTAATGTTAAATCCAAAATTTTATTTTATTGGTGGATCGTCATCTTCCTCGTTTTTTTCGAAGTGGAACACCTTCCATCTCATGCATCTCAGGAAATGTTCCATTTTGTTTAGGAGCTCTTTAAGATCAGTGTATTTGTTTGGGTTGGGACGTTTTCATCGAATAGTCTACGGTTTTTTCCTTCAATGTTGTCATGTTGTGAGTGGTGTGTTGGCTACCTGTGTCGAGAATGCTCAACTGTTTGGAGCTTGGTATTTATAAGTGTTGGTGGGTACTTACTTGTAGGTACGAGAGTGATCGAAAATGTTGGTTAGAGCTAATATAAAATATAAATGGAGTCACTCACTTATTTGTGGCCGAAACACATGTTTCTGTGATCTCCATCCACGTCGTCCGTTGGCATATTATGTCCGTAGAATGATTTTGTTCCATTCGGTGGTTCAAAGTTGATGTTCTTGCGTCCTTACTTCCGTTTTGTTGTTGATTAAGCGGTGATTATGTTGATGTGTAGTGACATGTTGTAGTGTGCATTTAATGCGTGCATCTGTATGTGTGTATGATAATAATAATGATAATAATGATGATGATAATAATAATAATAATAATAATAATAATAATAATAATAATAATAATAATAAAATAATAATAATAATAATAAAATAATAATAGTAATAATAGTAATAATAAAATAATAATAATAATAATAATAATAATAATAAAATAATAATAATATATAATAATAATAATGAGTAGTCATAGTATAATAATAAAATGAATGATGATGATGATATAATAATAATAATAATAATAATAATAATAATAATAATAATAATAATAATAATAATAATAATAATAATAATAATAATATAATGATAATAATAATAATGAATATATATGATAGATGATGATGATGATGATGATGATGATATAATATAATATAATAATAATAATAATAATAATAATAATAATAATAATAATAATAATAATAATAATAATAATAATAATAATAATAATAATATAATAATAATAATAATAATAATAATAATAATAATAATAATAATATAATATATAATAATAATAATAATAATAATAATAATAATAATAATAATAATAATAATAATAATAATAAAATAATAATAATAATAATAATAATAATAATAATAATAATATAATAATAATAATAATTAATAATATATAATAATAATAATAATAATAATAATAATAATAATAATATAATAATAATAATATTAATATTAATTATTATTATTATTATTATTATTATTATTATTATTATTATTATTATTATTATTATTATTATTATTATTATTTTATTTGTTTTGTTTTTTTTTATTATTTTTTTATTATTATTATTATTATATTATTATTATTATTATTATTATTATTATTATTATTATTATTATTATTATTATATATAATGGAAATAATAAAAGTAATAATAATTATTATAATAGACACGGGAGGGGCGGGGGGGGGGGTTATTTAACCGTTTTTGTTTTGAGCTTGAATTTTTAGAGTGTCTGCCCATTCAAAACAAGATACAACAATCACAAAGCCTCAATACCACACAAAAGCAAAGCAAAAAGTACCAAATTAGCAATGCACTATTGGGAACAGATAAACATTAATAAAACACCAACAATAACCTGAGAGATTGTCAGGCAAAGCAGCCCCCACAGATGCGGTGCTAGAAAATGCAACCTCTGCCTGGCAGAGAATCTGGAAATACTATTACACAATCGACATAAGTCATATAACTCCACATTGTATTGACACATTGCTTTATAAGATATAACGATAAAAGGCTGCCCGGGCATAATCTGAAAAAATGTCTCTCACAGACCTTGCGAGGGGAGATAACTCTTCCAAATGTCATAGTACACTTCATTAAAAAATTAATTGCAAGAATGTGAGGCATGCTAGAAACAAAATAAAAGCTGTTTTGGAAAGAAGAATGAATGGCCTTTAATTTGATGTATTGTTTTGGACTATTGATTCATATTTTGATTTGAAAAAAAAATGTTAAAGTTGAAAAATATGTAATAATATTAAAACACATGAAACCCATTGTCAATGTCATCAAAATGCGCATCCAACTCAATGTCTGATTCAGTGTCTGAATGAGTACTATCATCATCACTATCCATTAAAAAACGTTGATAACGCCCGAGAATTGAGGAATTCAAACGCCATTTCAGAAAAAAAAAGAAAAAAAAAAGGACGTTACCACAACCGGTTTGGTCGACAAACTTCAAAAAATCACAGCAGACAAACGAATTGAGATAAAAACAATCGGGAAACGGCTAGTTTCGCTTTTACTCTTTCTCTACTTTCGTTTTTCAATTAAAAAGAAGTGGTTCTACACACATTTTTAATATACGGGTTCAATGACACTGGGTACCTTGCGGGCGATATCGGGCGATCCGGACTTATGCAGATGTTTTTTTAGCGGGCGATTACGGGAGATTTGGGCGGCAATGGGTTAAACATACACAATAAGTTGAAATAAGAGAGAGATTTCTAAAAATAGAACAGTTCATTCCAGTAACTGTAAATAAATAAAACAGTCAGTAACAGTATCCTGTCAATATATATTGATAGTTCGAAGATGACGTCACTCGGGTCTTTGTTATTGTTTTTGCCATCCACGTTTATGAGTAATTCTCACTAAACTATATTAAACTGACTATAAACGTTCATGGTTACACACAGTTTTGTGTGTTGATCCGTTATAATTCCGGATGGCAATGTTATGAGCTTCTTAGCCAAACGCATACTATCTATATATAAAATATCGTAGCTGACTTATTGCAACACGGAAGCATATAAAAGATACTTAAGTCTCGCTAAGGACTTGGAAATACCCCAGGAAAGATTATTTTCATGGTGCGAAGAGAAAGTAAAAGAAGAAAAAGACCATGTAGTGGTCGTAGTAGTGGTAGTGTTAGTTGTAGTAGTAGTAGTAGTAGTAGTAGTAGTAGTAGTAGTAGTAGTAGTAGTAGTAGTAGTAGTAGCAGCAGTAGTAGTAGTAGTAGTAGTAGTAGTAGTAGTAGTAGTAGTAGTAGTAGTAGTAGTAGCAGCAGCAGCAATAATATTACTCTTGCATTAAGAATATTTCATGATTATATAAATCTTATGTAAACAAATCTCATTGTACAGTGAAAACAATCATTATCGTCATGTCGTAATTCTCACTAAACTATATTAAACTGACTATAAACGTTCATGGTTACACAGTTTTGTATGTTGATTCATAAAATGTGAATTATTTGAGTTTTTTTTTTTTTTTTTTTTTTTTTTTTTTTTGGAAACGTAACAATGATGGTGATGGTGGTATTGATAATGGTAATGGTGAAAGTAGTGATGGTGGTGGTAGTAATGATGATGGTGTAGCATCTACTTTACTGGAAACAACAATGAAAGCAATGTGTAGTGAATTTTATAAATTTAATGAGTTCTCTCGTGTTTACGTTTTTTCTGATCTGGCGTGTAGAGTAGTCTTGCAGTCAGCAGTATGTGGTAAGTCTTCGTAGTTCGTAGGAAACGGAGATCGCCACACATGCCCCCCCCCCCCCCAAACACGGACTAGTCATCTTCGTAGTACCGAGTTCGTTTAATGGTACGTCCTGAGCGAGATAGCTTCTTAGTAGGCACAACGTTAGTATCATCAGAAGCAGTACGGGAGTTTTATATGTTTCTGTTCGATAACTTTCTGTTCGTATTCGGTGGGCGTCCACGACGAGGTGGGGTGTCAAGGGAAACTGGTTGCGTAGAATCGACAAATGCAGCTTTAAGTCGGTCGATCGAAATCCGTTCTGCTTTGCCACCAACATCGATCAGGAATTGTTTATCTCCAGGGGTTATGACAACATACGGCTTCTGAAGGGGTCCTCGGTGGGTGTCAACACGGATGTAAACATATTTCGCTGACATCAAGTTCTTGGGTAAATTTGTTTGATGATAGCCGTGATGATGTGTTGGCCGTGGTGAATGAAGGGACACATTTTGCCGAAAGGTTGCCAAAAAGTCTTTAGCGTGGAAGTCTGAAGGATGGTCAGGTATAAACTCTCCAGGGATTGTTAAAGGTTCTCCGTATACTAATTCAGCTGAAGAATGACCGATATCATCCTTAGGTGCAGTTCTTAAACCAAGCAGAACCCAAGGTAGCTCATCCACCCAATTTGGAGTTATTAGACGAGCTTTGAGGGATGATTTCAAGGACCGATGAAACCGTTCAATCATGCCGTTGGACTGAGGGTGATACGCAGTTGTGTGATGAATCTGCACACTAAGTTGACTGGCCATCTGTTTCCATAGCGTGGATGTAAATTGTGAGCCCCTGTCAGAAGTTATATCAACAGGAATACCAAACCGCGAGATCCAATTGGAGATCAGGGCTTTTGCACATTCTTCTGTTGTGGTTTGTAACGGTATTGCCTCAGGCCATCGGGTGTTCCTGTCAATTATAGTAAGGAGATGGGTGAACCCCCTTGACTGAGGTAATGGTCCAACGAGGTCAATGTTTATATGTGAGAATCGCTTTCCTGGGACATGGAATGTTTCTAACGGTGCTCGTATATGTATTTGAATTTTCGAAGATTGGCAGTTGTGACATTGCTTAACCCATGCTGACACTTCTTTCTTAAGACCATGTCAGATAAACTTCTTGCTGATAAGTCTGACTGTGGCCTTAACTCCAGGATGACTCATATTGTGAATAATTTCGAAAACCGGTCTTCTGAAGTCGGTAGGAACGATAGGTCTTGGGTAGCCAGTTGAGATGTCACAAATTAACTCTGGACCCGAGTCAACGGATGTTTTGACGATTTTGAGGCTTGTTAATGCAGTTTTGTAAGCCTGTATGTCAATGCTATTTTCTTGGGATTCCGCCATAGCTTGATAGTCGATGCCAATTGAGACTGAGTTTGTAACTGCTCTTGAGAGACAATCTGCGACAGAGTTGTTTTTTTCCAGAAATGTGTCGGATGTCAGTTGTGAACTCGGATATGGCAGATAAGTGCCTTTGTTGACGAGCTGACCATGGTTCAGTTGATTTGGACATGGCATGGATTAATGGTTTATGGTCAGTAAAAATAGCGAATCGTCCCCCTTCAATGATGAAACGGAAATGACGGATGGCTAAGTGAATGCCAAGCAACTCCCTATCAAAGGTACTGTATTTCTGTTCAGGTTTACGTAACTGCCTGCTGAAAAATGCCAATGGTTCCCAATTACCTTGATGATTAAGTTGTTCAAGGACAGCGCCCACAGCTTGGTCGGAGGCGTCAGACGTTAAAGCGAGGGGTGAGTTCAAGCAAGGATGGGCTAACATTGTAGCGTTACTTAGTGCATTTTACCGTCAGTAAAGGCTTTCAACATTTCTTGCGTCCACGTAAGTGCTTGACGTTGTTTTGTTTTTTTGACTTTCAAAGCACTATATAGGGGTCGAAGTATTTCAGCTAGTCTCGGAATGAAACGATGGTAAAAATTCAACATCCCGAGGAACTCTTGAAGTGACTTGATGGTTTTTGGTTGTGGAAATTGTTTAACAGCCTCAATTTTTGTCGCCATTGGGACAGATCCAGAATGCAAGATGTGATGGCCAAGGAAGTTAAGAGATCTCACACCGAAAAGACATTTCTCAAGACGGATAACGAGGCCTTGGTTTCTAAGTCTTTTGAATACGATTTTGAGATGTTCCATGTGTTCTGCCTCAGTTGAACTTGCAACCAGAATGTCGTCTAAATAACAATATACGCAGTCTAAATCTTGTAAAATGGAGTCCATTAAACGTTGGAATGCTTGTGCTGCATTTTTTAATCCAAATGGCATTCTTAAGAACTCCCAAAGGCCGAAAGGGGCTATCACTGCCGTTTTTGGGACGTCTTCTGGAGCGACTGGAATTTGGTGGTATCCTCTGACAAGGTCGATCTCCGAGAAGATGATCATACCGTCTAAGTTTGCTGTAAAATCATGAATGTGTGGGACAGGATATCGATCTGGTATAGTAGCATCGTTAAGTCGACGAAAATCTCCGCAGGGACGCATTGTGCCATCAGCCTTGGGGACCATGTGTAATGGGGAACCCAAGGGCTCTTTGATTTTTGAATTATGCCCATTTTCTCCATTTCCAAAAATTCTTTTTTTTGCACACAAGAGTTTTTCTGGAGCCAGGCGACGAGCACGTGCGAATACTGGGCGACCTTTGGTTGTGATGAAATGTTGCACGCCATGTTTCACAGTTGCCGTTGAAAATGTTGGTTGAAGTAGTTCTGGATAGTTATTCAATAATTTTCTGAATGTATTGCAGTTCGGCTCGAGTGGTGAGAGTTCGGCGTTTGCGCAAACTGAACTTACTGAACAAGGTACGTGCGAAAACGTTTCAGCGTCGATAAGGCGTCGACCACGAATATCCACAAGCAGATTATGATGACGTAGAAAATCTGCTCCAAGTAGGGGATGCTTGACATCAGCTTTGATAAGTCATGCATTGAATGAACGCGATCCAATACGTATGTTAGTTTCGAAGCATCCGTATCTTTTCATTGTAGAACCATTAGCAGCTTGTAATGCGAGATCAGAGGAACCCAAGCTTTTGTCTGGTGCAGAGGCGGGTGTGACAGATACTTGAGCTCCAGTATCTACTAAAAAACGTCGGTTTGAATTTTCATCGACGACGATGAGTTGGAGATTTTTTGATGTGGGCGCGTTGGCTGAGTAAGAATCCGGGTCGACAGCAGGATTTACTGTTGACCCGACTTGGCGTTTCCCTGGTTCTTCTTGTTTTTCTTGAATGAATTGAAGAGTTTGCATGTTTGTGCACATCGACGGGCATTTGAACCAAACCGTTGATGGTACCAGCAGAGGGAATCTATTTCACTGGTCATGGTTGGTGTGTCAACTTCACAAGTAGTATGAGAAATTGAAAAGGAGTTAGAGTTTGAGTGAGCAGCGTAGAAAAAATTGTCAGCTTCTCTGGCAAGTGCCCTGTAATCATCCAGGTTGTACGAGTTTGCTAATGGAAGTCTGATGTTTGCTGGAAGTTGTCTTAAGAATAACTGTCTGAAGAGCAGACAGGGCTTGTGTTTGCCGAGGAGCACTAACATCCTGTCCATTAACTCAGATGGCTTTAAGTCGCCCAAACCATTCATGTTGAGTAGAGATTCCGCTCTCTCTGTTTCCGAAAGGCCGAACGCAGACAGCAGGAAGTTTTTGTTTTTTTTGTTTTTTTGTTTTTAAGGGTTTTACGGCGCTTGCAACACATTTAGGTTATATCAGCGCCAGTAAAAAGGAAGAAAATGGGATAGTCGAAAGATCTAGAATTACAATTAAAGCTCTAAGAAAAAGTAAGACAAAGGGGAATTGGGAACAAATAGGGATCAGATGTAGATTCCAAGAGCATACCATCAATGTACTTAGCTTGAGATCACCTATAAGTCTCATCCGGACACAAGCACAAAATCCAACAAGGAGGAATACACTCAGATGCTTACATCATACATTAAAAATAAATATAATAATACATAACAGAGAGATGATTTACAAGGAAAAAAATATCATCTCTCAAAACAATAACTATGCATTTGACTGTTTCCCTCCCAGCCAGGACTCGGGCCAGGGCAAGGACAAAACCAAGTAATCTCATTCCAAGACAAAGACAGAAAGCATGTTGGAAAACATATATAAGGGGATAGAAGACACAGTATTTACCCCCCTGCCCGCTATGGGAGGTCAGGATCCCCACCCAGCAGGAAGTTTTTCAGTATTTCATATTTACCTTCCTTGGGTGGTGATGATAGAATAGCAAGGGCTCTAGTTGATGTGTCTGAGTCTAAGGCAGCCACTACATAGTAGTACTTTGTTTCATCGCTTGCTATATCGCGTAAGGCAAATTGTGCCTCGCTTTGTGCAAACCACGCTGAAGGACAAGTGGTCCAGAATGTGGGCAATTTCAGTGCTACGGCGTCGATAGACATGTTTATTATTATTATGTTCTTGTGAAGAGTTGAACTGGCAAATAGTAATAATAATAATAATATATACCTATCTCTTAAGTTGTTTTAAGTCGGGGTCATCAATGTAGCATCTACTTTACTGGAAACAACAATGGAAGCAATGTGTAGTGAATTTTATAAATTTAATGAGTTCTCTCGTGTTTACGTTTTTTCTGATCTGGCGTGTAGAGTAGTCTTGCAGTCAGCAGTATGTGGTAAGTCTTCGTAGTTCGTAGGAAACGGAGATCGCCACAATGGTAATATTATTATTGCTATTATTGTTAGTGTTGTTATTATTATTATTATTATTATTATTATTATTATTATTATTATTATTATTATTATTATTATTATTATTATTATTATTATTATTATTATTACTATTATTATTATTATTATTATTATTATTATTATTATTATTATTATTATTATTATTATTATTATTATTATTATTATTATTATTATTATTATTATTATTATACATCATCATCATTATTGTTATTATTGTTGTCATTATTATTATTATTATTATTATTATTATTATTATTATTATTATTATTATTATTATTATTATTATTATTGTACGTATTGGTGGTATCACGATTGTTGTATTTTTATGGTTATTAGTGGTAACAGTTTATTTTTTCGTTCCATTTACCATTCTTTTCCACTTTCATGTATGTTGTCATCAAATTGTGCGATTTATTGGCGAAAGCCTAAGATTGGCACTGGCTTCCGGCGACAACAGACGTGTTGTGAATGTTTACGTATTTTCTACACATAATTTTATTCATTTGTCATTCAATCGCCGGAATTTACGCCTAATTTTTATTCAAAATGGATGTGAAGTATATATTGTTCCTGATTTTTATATCTATTTGTATATTTATAAGCATAAATGGTGTTTTAGCCTGTGATTTTGCTGCAAAAAGCCTATCGATAACATATACTCCAGAGACTCTCCGATCCCTCCAACCCGTGTGACCCCCACCACCCACTATTGACACATCGTTTATTAAAGTAAGAAAGAGGGGTAGAAAAGGAGGAATAAAAACAAAATTCAACAGACGGCCTTTTCGTCCATTTTTATCCTGTGTAGTGACTGGTAATGTAAGATCACTGAAGAATAAAATTGATGAAGTTTTCACTGTGTCGTTACAACAGTGACTATCGTCAAGCCTCCATAATAGCTTTAACAGAGACTTGGCTCTCTCCTCACATACCATCATCATGTTTTGATATTGAACAATATTCAATATTTCGAGGAGATCGGACTAATGTAAATAAACGAACTGGGGGTGGGGTGTGCACATATATTAACAACAAATGGTGCCATCCCAATAACTGTCAGATAAAGAAAATGTATTGTGACGATTACATTGAATTTATTACTGTTTCGTCACGACCATATTATCTACCCCGGGAGTATACTCATGTCATCATCATCATCAACGTCTACTTTCCACCATCATCAGACAACACCACAGCGAAAAATATTTTGAGGAAAGAAACACAGGACATTCAAATTAAGTCACCCGATGCCGTATTGATGGTCACTGGCGATTTTAACCAATGTAACGATTTCACTCTCCCGGGACTTCATCAATACGTGGACTGCGAGACAAGGGACAAAAAAAAACATTAGATTTATTCCTGTGTAATATTTAAAATAGTTATAAATGTTTACAACGTGCCCCATTAGGTTTATCTGACCACTGCATGCTCTTGCTACTCCCCACCTACCGCCCTGTTTTTAAACGTGTAAAACCAGTAAAGAAAAGTGTACAGATCTGGAACGGAAGTGTGTGTGTGTGTGTGAAGATTTGCGTGGTTGTTTTAAATGTACTGACTGGAATGTTTTTATCGAATCATGTGATAGTGTGGATGAGCTGAATGACTGTGTGAGTGAGCATTTAAAATCCTGTGAACAGCTAGTGTCTTGTAAAAAAAGAAATAAAATATTATCCTAACAACAAGCCTTGGATAACAAAAGATCTAAAACTTTTATTGAACCAAAAGAAAACTCTCTTTACTAGTGGAAACAAAAACGATCTGAAAACAAAACAAAAAGAGATAAAGAGAGTAATATCTAGTTGTAGAGACAAGTACAAAAATAAAATTGAAAAATGCTTTTCTTCTGGGGATATACGGGACACGTGGCGGGGGCTTAAAACTGCTGTTAACTATAATCCAAAGCCAACGATTATATCAGAAGATATCGAAATTGAAACTCTAAATAAATTTTATTCATGTTTCGACACAGCAAACAAATTTGATATTGAAAATGAAAAACATATATTAGACAGGGCTTTGGAAGATGAAATGACTATTGAGGTCAGTGAAAAAGAAACGAGATTCGTATTTTCGAAACTAAACGTGAGGAAGGCTGCTGGGCCGGATGGATTGAAAGGAAAATTATTAAAAGAATGTGCCCATCAGCTTTCCCCCATGTATACACATATTTTTAACATGTCCCTCCAATGCGTTTCGATCCCTGAAATTTGGAAAACTTCAAAAATTATTCCTGTTCAAAAAAAAAAAAAAAAGAAAAACTTGAATCTATGAACGATCTCAGACCTGTTGCACTGACTTCAATAGTCATGAAATCTTTAGAAAAACTTGTTCTTGTTAAAATTAGGAACCAGTTTACGCCATTGAGTGATAGTCATCAATTTGCTTACAAACCAGGACGTGGCGTAGAGGATGCCATTTTGCTGTTTACAAACAACATCTACAGGCATCTAGATCACGCTAAGAGCTATTGCAGATTGCTTTTTGCAGATTTTTCTTCAGCGTTCAATGTAATGCAACCTCGGTTGGTTGTTCAAAAATTGACTAGTCTGAATTTAAACAAGTATATAATTGCTTGGGTGCTCGAATTTCTAACGGAGAGAGAACAATATGTTCAATTAGGACAAAACATATCTTCCTGTATAACTACAAATACTGGTGCTCCTCAAGGTTGTGTATAGTCCCCTATATTATTCACAATATACACTTATGACTGTAGAAGTCAAAACCTGAGTGTACCTTTAATAAAGTTTGCAGATGACACCGCTCTTCAAGGCCTCATAACAAATGGCAACGAAGTGGCTTATAGGCAAGAAATTGATAGATTTGTGTCTTGGTGTGATGCCCGCCACCTAGAGCTTAGCATAAGCAAGACAAAGGAGCTAGTGATTGACTTTAGGAGAGTGAAGGAACCGATAGAACCGTTAAAACTAAAGGACCAATTCGTCCAGCGAGTTCCTCACTACAAATACCTTGGTGTAACAATTGATGACAGGCTCAAGTGGGATGAACACTTGAAAATAATTAGGCATAAGATGTGCAGACGTAGATATTTTTATCAAAACTCTCTCAGTTTAGAATAGATAAAAACCTCTGCACATTATTTTATAAAGCAGTAATCGAAAGTGTTTTGTCATTTTGTATAACAGCTTGGGGAGGCAATTGCTTAGCAGTGGAAAGGAACAAAATAAATTCAAATATTTAAAAAATCCATTAAACGCTATATAAATGATGTTGACGATGTAGATCTATTATACGAGAGATTTTGTATAAATAAAATAACTAAAATATTAAATGACCAGTATCATCCACTAAGACCATCAATTATTATGTCAGAAAGAAGTGGTCGCCCTTTCTCTATTTCAACGAAAACAGAGAGACACCGAAACATTTTTCTGCCGTCCAGTATTAGGCTTTATAACAACAAACAATAATCATTTTATATAATTATTTCGCATTTTTACTTTCAAAAAATGTAAATATTAATTTATTAATTTATTTGTTTTGCAATCTTTTCAATTTTCAATTTATAGTGACAGTTTTAACTATTTTACAGTGTTGAAATTATTCATATTATAAAGCGCAGCTCTTGGTTATGGAGCTGCTCCTTTTTTATATATACATCCTATTTCCATTGTATTTTTTATCTTATTGTGTAAATTTTAACACGTCTGAAGAAAAATTTCCTTTTTGGGATGCAATAAAGTATTATTATTATATATTATTATTATTATTATTATTATTATTATTATTATTATTATCATTATTATTATTATTATTATTATTATCATTATTATTATTATTATTATATTATTATTATTATTATTATTATTATTATTATTATTATATATTATTATTATTATTATTATTATTATTATTGAATAAACTTTGAACATTTTAAAATTAATAACAATAATACAGATAATATAAACCAGCAGAACAGCAGAAATCTGGCTCTAAAGAAATAATCTATTTGCTTGAGCACCAATTAGTATCAAAATTAAACGAAAGAGTGAAAATGGAGCGGCTTCGTATAGGAACTATACAGACAATGGACGTTTCGGGTTCAAACCCTTCGTCATCACAACAATACACAAATTAACGTGGAAAACAAAATAAAATAAAATGCAAAATAACTTGTATCGTCGGGACTCAATGGTGGTTGCAGTAGTATGAATGAAACGTTAGCGTGGCGTGGGTAGTCGGTAGGGTTTTCCAGGGGAGTGATCGGGGTGGAAAGAGAAGTCAGCGTGTGAAGGAACAGGAATCTACTAGAAAATAATGGAAGAGAAAAGACATACAGTGCAACCCCTGGATTATGACATCGCCCGAGACCGGAAAATTATGTCGTTAACCAGGGGTTTCAAGATGGCGTGTCGAGACCCGCGATTATAGTGCCTAGGGGAAATACGTCTAAAAAAAACACGTTAGAATGCGTATTTCTCCTGTTTACAAAGGGTACACCAGTTACTCTTTAACTCTCCAATGTGTATTGTCATCATTTTGATCGTAAACAGTGCCCGAACACCATTTGACGAAACTAAAAATAAATAATAAAAATCAAGTGCCAGCACGATAATACCACACAAGAACACAATTTAATTTTGATTTTAACTCAAGTCAAAGTCATGCGATACTGTTGATGAGTTTTGAATACCAAAAAAATTATTTAAGTGCATCAAAATTCACAACCACTTAAAAATTAGTAAATCTACATCTTGCGATATTTTTTAAAAAAAACAAAAAACAAAAAACAAAACAACCTAGTATTAACCACAATAAGATAAAATTTGGACTGATGATTTTAGAGAAACAACTGACTTTTCAAATGAAAATAATAACAGTGAAAGAGGTTGTTATTTTCTCCGCTATTCCAACATACCATTAGACCATAAATATCCATAATTGTCCCCATTGGACACGGCATTGCCTGATATCAGTTCACCTCCACTGACCTCAGACAGGTAGCTAACTTTTAATCTTGATATCACTGGAAATTGATATTGTAATATCGATCTTACAGTTTTAATGACATTTTAATATACATATCGTCCTATTTTAAATTTTTATTCACAACAGTATAAATTGTCTTTACCTATAAATTCGGTGACACGGCGATATTACATCGACGACCATTCTATTATTATTGAGTCGAGTTCACGCATATGAGAGACCTTACCTTAAGATTGAAAAGCCTAAACAAGTCCCACCCACCCGCTGACACCATCTCTCTCCTAAAGCAATACTCTTCAACAGTCGTAACGTCACTTCCTTCCTAATGACGCATGGTAACTTAGTAACACTGGCTCTAAACTATTGGAACAATGGCGGACGCCCGTATGAAATATTTCTCCAGCGAGCATAAAAGCGTATCCAGAGGAAAAAAAACCCCATAAATTTGATTATGTTTTGACTTTTACACATTCTGATCACTCGGCATATGAAATGTTCTAGTCAGCATGAAGAATAAAAAGTAATGATTTTCTTTGTTTAGAACCAAGATGGCCGCCGTTGCCGGGCGGCGTGACATCAGACTACTGAATCCAATTATGAATATATAAGAGATCACATGTCAAAAGAGGAAAGAGGGGAGGGCGCAAACAACAACAACCCGTTAGTGACACTGACTAACTAACCATTTTATCACGGAGCCCAAACATTACTCAGTCAGACAGTTGTGAGGCCACCAAAGCACAACCGGTAACTAAAACAAAGAGTGTAGAACAACTCAAAATCTTGATAATAAATTTCCAAAGTTTAATGAGAAAACAAGGGGAGTTTACAGTTATGTTAGAAACGATTAAACCTGACATCGTATTTGGAACTGAAACCTGGCTGTATGAAGCAGTGCTTAATACCGAACTGCTTTTTCATGACCACTACAAAATATACAGAAAGACAGGAAAACGAAAGGGGGATGAGTAATTATCTTGGTCAAAAACACAATAAAAAGTACCCTTGTCGGAGAAGGCAAAGATCACGAATCTGTGTCTTGTAAAATTGGCGGACACAACAGTCCAGCAGCAGTCATAGTTGTTGTTTACAGGCCTCCTGACAATTCAAACGAGGAAAATAATAACATCTGTAACCACATACATAAACTCAAAATCAAATTAAAACAAAAAAAAAAAAAACAAAAAAATTCGATCAGGGGCGAGTTTAATCTCCCAGATATAGATTGGACAGGAAACCAAATCATCGGCAACCAGTATCCAAAGCATCTCAATGAATTGTTCCTTGTTACTTTCAAATATGTCGGTCTTCAACAACTTAACTTCGAGCCATCCCGAAAGAAAGTGACCCTTGACCTTTACCTCACGAATGAGCCAGACATGGTAAAACAATGCACAACAGTACCCGGACTAGGTAACCATGACTCAGCAATTGTTGTCACCTTTCCGCACCTCTATACCAAAACAAAAGGCACCAAAACGCACAATCCATTTATGGAAATCGGCAGATATGAATAAAATTAGAGATGACTGTAATGTCTTTTGTCAAAAATTTCTGAAAAATCACAAATCAACAGACTCGGTCGAAGACACGTGGGCTAAAGCAAAGAAAGAATTATTAAACATCATAGAAAACAATGTTGCGTCAAAAACAACATCGCCAAACTGGAGTAAACCTTGGATTGACGGTAGATTAAAACGTCTGATTAGACAGAAGCAAAACTGGTACAGAAAGATGAAGAGAACAAAGTCAGATAAAGCAAGCTCAAAATTCCAAGAATTGAAAAGGATAGTACAAATAGAATGCTGGAAAGCACATATCGACCAGGTGACAAATCTTATTAATGGAGGCAATAAAAAATGTTTGTTTTTGTTTTTAAGGTTTTTACGGCACTTGCAACACATTTAGGTTATATCAGCCCCAGTAAAAAGGAAGAAAATGGGATAGTAAAAAGTTCTGGAATTACAATTAAAGCACCCAAGAAAAAGTAAGAATAGGGGAACTGGGAACAAATGGGGATCAGATATAGAATCCAAGAGCATACCACCGATGTACTTAGTTTGAGATCACCTATAAGTCTCATCCGGACACAAGCACAAAATCCAACAAAGAGGAAAACACTCAAATGCTTACATTATACATTAAAAATAAATATAATGATACATAACAGAGAGATGATTTACAAGGAAAAAAATATCATCTCCCAAAACAATAACTATGCATTCGACTGTTCCCCCCCCCCCCCCCCCCCCCCCAAAGCCAGGGCTCCGAACAGGGCCAAGTAATCTCATTCCAAGACAAAGACAGAAAGCATGTTGGAAAATAGATATAAGGGGATAGAGGACACAGTATGTACCTCCCTGCCCACTATGGGAGGTCAGGATCCCCACCCAGGCAATAAAAAACAACTTTTTGGATACATTAAGGCGAAATCGAAGGGCGGAAACAACACCATTGCCGAATTGAAAGGCAAGCACGGATATTACCATCAAGACGCTTTAAAAAGTGCAAATATCCTCAATGAACAATCTTGCTCCGTCTTTTCTTGAGATTCACACGACGATCTACCTTATTAATATTACTAATATTATTACTAATATTATTACTATTATTATTATTATTATTATTATTATTATTATTAGTAGTAGTAGTAGTAGTAGTAGTAGTAGTAGTAGTAGTAGTAGTAGTAGTAGTAGTAGTAGTAGTAGAAAGTTGTTGTGGAACAGTAGGGGGGGGGGAGAGTGGAAAGGTCACGGGGTGGGGGGGGGGGGGGGTAAATGGGCAAGGTGTTAGAGCAGCGGTCGAATCTTCGCGAAGGAAATACAAAAATACCGAACGGTCGGGTATCGATGTGACAGGAAAGTGGAGTAGATAGATAGATAGATAGATAGATAGATAGATAGATAGATAGATAGATAGATAGATAGATAGATAGATAGATAGATAGATAGTTTGTTTTTAAGAGTTTACGGCGCTTGCAACACATTTAGGTTATATCAGCGCCAGTAAAAAGTAAGAATATGGGATAGTAAAAAGTTCTAGAATTACAATTAAAGCACCCAAGAAAAAGTAAGAATAGGGGAACTGGGAACAAATGGGGATCAGATGTAGATTCCAAGAGCATACCATCAATGTAGTTAGTTTGAGATCACCTATAAGTCTCACCCGGACACAAGCACAAAATCCAACAAAGAGGAATACACTCAAATGTTTACATTATACATTCCAAATAACAAATATAATAAAATAATACATAATACATAACAGAGAGATGATTTACAAGGAAAAAAATATCATCTCCCAAAACAATAATAAGCATTTGACTGTGTCCCTCCCAGCTAGGACTCCGGCCAGGGCCAAGACAAAACCGAGTAATCTCATTCCAAGACAAAGACAGAATGCATGTTGGAAAACAGATATAAGGGGATAGAAGACACAGTATGTACCTCCCTGCCCACTATGGGAGGTCAGAAACCCCACCCAGATAGATAGATAGATAGATAGATAGATAGATAGATAGATAGATAGATAGATAGATAGATAGACAGGGGGTGGGGGAGGAAGTGGGGGGGGAGAGGGGGAAAGGTTTTGAGAGAGAGAGAGAGAGAGAGAGAGAGAGAGAGAGAGAGAAAGAGAGAGAGAGAGAGAGAGAGAGAGGGAGAGAGAGAGAGAGAGAGGGGGGGGGGAAGCGAGAAAACAGTCGGGTCTTGGTCTATATGTATATAAATGGGTAAATAAGTGGACGAGTAGACACAATAGAATATGAAAACGATAGATAGCTAGAAAGGTAGATGATTATGAATTAGTAGATAATCAGTAGAGGCAGCCCCTACCGTTTTCTATCAAAATTGAACACAACTTAGGTTATAGACATCTGGATTACAATAGCTGAAAAAAAAGATGGAGAGGCGGTTTATTTTCCTCCAGCGAGCTTTAATCATAAAAATTTATCATAAAACAAAATCACTCAAATTGATGTGCAGATTGCAAGAAAGCTGAATTGACATTTCAAGTGAACACCAACTGCCCAGTATATCATGTCAATAACATCCAACTTTTCAAAAATGAAATAAGAACGCCCCTTTGGTCCAGGACGAGTGGACGACTATCATGATGATCAATGTGTAGAAAAATCCTACCTATATGGCATGAAGTCATCCAAATATGTAAAAAATACACCTGCTCATTCATTTGGAAATCATCATTGTGACTTTCCATTGAAACGCAACATATAAAAGTCAGCCTTTTAAAGTACAACTACTAATACTAATAAGTTTAAGATGACAGAGGATAGTCCAAATGTTGCTTAATTATCAGGTTTAGTCCAGCATATTTGAATCGTTATGAAATAACACTTTGTAAAATGAGAGCAAAACGTCAGAACAAAGAATCCAACTGCTTAAATTGTTTGTTTTTATGTTTTTAAGGGTTTTACGGCGCTTGCAAAACATGAAGGTCATATCAGCGCCAGTAAAAAGGAAGAAAATTAGATAGTAAAAAGTTATAGTTAGAATTATAATTAAAACACCCAAGAAAAAGTAAGACAACGGGGAATTGGTTCAAATAGGAATAAGACGTAGATTCTAAGAGCACAATATCAAAGTACTTCGTTTGAGATCACATAAAAGTCTCATCCAGACACAAGCATAGGTCCCCACTAAGAGGAATACACTCAACTGTTTACAAATCAAATATAGTATGTTAATAGAACATAATGCAGTGCATAAGAGAGATATGATTTACAAGGAAAACAATATCATCTCCCAAAACTACTATACATTTGACTGTTTCCCTCCCAGCCAGGACCAGGACAAAACCAAGTAATCTCATTCCAAGACAAAGACAGAAAGCAAGTTGGAAAACAGATATAGGGGGATAGAAGACACAGTAAGTGCCTCCCTGCAGACTCTGGGAGGTCAGGAACCCCACCCAGAGGTGCTTAAATTAGATAAGGACCAAAACACAAGCACAATTGTAAAATAAATTAAATAACTTAGGATATTTAGAATGCATAATGCCAACCCTGGTACATCAATTTAGAAAGGGATTTTGGGATAAAAATTTAGGAAGATCGGCCAAAAAATTGCATAATTATTTTCTTTGATGTAGTTCAATGGTCTTTCAGTATGTGTTCAGCGCTGGAAGGCTGCTTTTCACAGAGCTCTTAAAATTACTTCATTTTACG
Organism: Berghia stephanieae; assembly: GCF_034508935.2. NCBI lineage: Eukaryota > Metazoa > Mollusca > Gastropoda > Nudibranchia > Aeolidiidae > Berghia > Berghia stephanieae. The sequence continues at coordinate 62,413,919 of NC_088360.1, read as the reverse complement.
GCTGTTGTAAGTGTTATTTCTATACAGGACGAATTTTATTTCATATTCAGAGGATTTCGTATGACTTTATGCTGCTTTTGACGAAAATTCGTGGATTTTAAACAATTAATTTAGCAATACTTTAAAGTTTTATACATTTTTGCAAGGATTATACCATCTATAAAGACCATTTTTGTTTACGTTTTACGATTTTAAGGAAAAACACAGTGAGCTATTTTAATCTTATTACAACGGTCGACGATGAACACCGAGAATGACAACATCTAATTATTGTTATAACTATTCACCCCAACACCAACGTACAATACGACACACAATTAATAATACACCGAATTTAGAAATAGTGAACCTTTTGAGATCTATTAAATTATTCAAGGCATACAGAAAAAAAACAAAAAGAGGAAATAAAGGTGGAAGGAAACAAAAACAAAAACAAATAGAGGCCAAAGAAAACACCATAAACAACGCAGTCAAATTAAAATGCAATAATTTAAATTCTACTAATAACAATCAAAAAATTCTAACAGTGAACTGTTGTAGCATTGTATACAAGTTTCAAAGTTTTCAGAGTTTATTCAATCTTAGGCTTTCGCCAATAGATCAACAATTTGATGCCAACATACATGAAAGTGGAAAAAGAGAAGAAAAAAAAAAGGTAAATGGAACCAAAAAATAAACTGATACACCACACAAAAATACAACAATCGTAATAACATCAATACGTTCAATAATAATAATAATAATAATAATAATAATAATAATAATAATAATAATAATAATAATAATAATAATAATAATAATAATAATAATGATAATAATAATAATAATAATAATATATACTAATAATAATAATAATAATAATAATAATAATAATAATAATAATAATAATAATAATAATAATAATAATAATAATAATATGATGATGATGATGATGATGATGATGATGATAATAATAATAATAAAAATAATAATAATAATAATAATAATAATAATAATAATAATAATAATAATAATAATAATAATAAGAAGAAGAAGAAAAAGAAGAAGAAAGAAGAAAGAAGAAGAAGAAGAAGAAGAAGAAGAAGAGAAGAAGAAGAAAGAAGAAGAAGAGAAGAACAACAACAACAACAACAACAAGAATATCAATAATAATAACAATAATAATAGTACCATCATCCCTACACCCCGATCATCACCGTTACCACCACCACTATTACCATTATCACTACCACTATCACCATCACTTTTACATTTCCAATCAGTTTTTCTCATTTAAAAAAAAAAAAAAATGATAATAATAATAAAAATAAAACATTGATACCCATCACAACAGACCTCCTCACTACCACGAAAATTCCCGTAGTACTACGGCTAAATCCCGGGCTGGATATAATAAAGGTTCTTAATTAAATGTCATTTCTTGAAAACGAAGTTCTGGTGCCAGAGCTATCACTATCACATAGAGTTAATATTTTTCCCCACGCATTATAAGGACAAACTGGTGGTTTTTAAGGGTAGTTAAAATGTCTACGATGTTATTTACCCTGAAAACTACTTATTACATTGTCCTATTTCAAGTAGGCAGGTCTGCTATGATAAGTATCAGTTACATAGTCAAAATAAGACAAACAAAAAAACTTTTATTTTAATCAATAATCCATACAATTTGATGACAACAGACATGAAAGTGAGAAAAAAAGGTAAATGAAACCAAAGCATAAAATGATACCATAAATAATCATAAACATACAACATTGTAATACCACCAATACTTACAATAATAGTAATAATAATAATAATAATTAATAATAATAAATAATAAATAATAATAATAATAATAATATATAATAATAATAATAATAATAATAATAATAATAATAATAATAATTGTAAAAATAACAGAAGCGCCGCAGCAATAATATCTAGTATTGTATTTGTAAATGAGGACCACGCTTATATCCCATTCGTTGACAATTAAGAAGTTTGGGATTATATCATGGTAATTCTGTTTTGGATAATAAAGTTATTGACTTTTAGTAATACTAGGTGCTCCAAAATGCTTTGGTCTGGGTGATCTTTATCTTCGGGGAAATTCCAATATAATAAATAGCCCACCACTTATTTAACTCATTTCTATCGTTGATTAAAGTTCTAGAAGAATGGGATTTTGCGAACATTGCCTAGAAGTTACAGACATATTAGTTTAACGTATTGTTTGGTAGAATTACAGAATGAACTCCCAAAGACAAATAATTGAATCTTTTAGAATATCACAAACATTTAAGTAATTTTCCGTACTGATATAGTCTAGAGCGAAACAAGCTTGCGTACTTCAATTATTCCATGTCAAGGGTTGGTGTCTGTGTTTTTAAGAATTTTACGGCGTTTGTGACGCATTGAAAGAACAGAAAATGTATAAGGTAGTCTAAAAGTATACTTTTCTCAAAGGCACCTGAGGATAAATAAGGCAAAGGTAAATGGTGCGGATAGGGCACCAAGAGCACCCCTCGGTGTACTTATGTTATGTTTTTAAGGGTTTTACGGCGCTTGCAACACATTAAGGTCATATCAGCGCCAGTAAAAAGGAATAAAGTGGGATAGTAAAAAGTTCTAGAATTACAATTAAAGCACCCAAGAAAAAGTAAGACATAGGGGAACTGGGAACAAATTGGGATCAGATGTAGATTCCAAGAGCATACCACCAATGTACTTAGTTTGAGATCACCTATAAGTCTCATCCAGACACAAGCAAAGTTCCCCACTAATCATATATAATACAAAGAAAACATAATACAGTGCATAACAGAGAGATGATTTACAATGAAAATAATATCATCTCCCAAAACAATAACTATGCATTCGACTGTTTCCCTCTCAGCCAGGGCATCTGGCCAGGACCAGGACAAAACCAAGTAATCTCATTCCAAGACAAAGACAGAAAGCAAGTTGGAAAACAGATATAAGGGGATAGAAGACACAGTATGTACCTCCCTGCCCGCTATGGGAGGTCAGGATCCCCACCCAGTCGGTGTACTTAGATTGAAATCGCTTAGAAGTCAAAGATACAAGCAAAGGGTCCTAACAAGTGAAATACAACACTTCTTTTACAAATCACATCAAAACAGAAGAACCAAGAAAGAAATATATATATATATATATATATATATATATATATATATATATATATATATTTATATACATGGTTATATATAATGTTGATAATACAACTTATGATATCAATAGCTATAATAAAACAATAAAAAAAAATAATAATAATAATAATTAATAATAATATAATAATAATAATAATAATAATAATAATAATAATAATAATAATAATAATAATAATAATAATAATAATAATAATAATAATAATAATAATAATTAATAATAATAATAAGCCAATTGTGCAATCGCAACTAATCTTTATCATGGTAAACTATAATACAATATTTTAATATCAATGCCCAATTCCCCCCCCCCCCCCCCCACTTTCTCACACAAATACACACTCACACACAGACACACACACACTTAATTATATATATATATATATATATATATATATATATATATATATATATATATATATATATATATATATATAACATGTCATATTTTGTATAATATACCACATCTTAGTATCAGAACTGCAGTTACTAAACAGACAAAAACAAATGAAAACAAACAAACAATCGCATTATTCCCTCTATCATCAATTTTAATTAGTTTTCCTTGCCGTGGAAACCACAATTATACTTGTAAATATTTCTTGTGTTCGATCTGTACCTTAAAGCAAAGTCTACCTAAATCACCTTGCTGTCTACTGTCTCTGCATTTCAAAATTTGATAAATTCAAACATACTTGGTCTATTTTTCACTGTTTCCGGCAGGCAATTTCTACTCTCATGCGTATACCTCGAACATTCAATTAGACAATGGTATTCGTCTTCTATTACGTCACAAGTAGGACATTTACGATCATTTCTATCTACTTTTCTTGTGCCCCATCTACCCCTTTCTATATAAAACAAATGAGAACTCAATCTGATTTTTGAGATGGCAACTCTGTAAGATTTATTACACAGTTTCATATATGGTTCTAACTCAAAGGTGTCTTTAATGTGTTTATACAGCCGTCCAGACGTCGTCATCGACATCTCAGCGTGCCACTCTTGTAGAAACATGTCATCCAAGCGTTGTTTTAAAACCGCCAGAAAGTAATTTTCATTTTTCACATTTTGTTTAACCCAATAATGGCCCATTCCACTCCTATCCAGCAACTGCTTCACCAGGCTTACCCAAGTTGTTGTGTTTGGTTCATTAATATTCAATTGCACAAGTTCTTTGTATACTGCATGAGTGAATGAGCAATCATTACTTCCTGGGCGAATAAGTTTCAACCAATACTTAATAACTTTCATTTTTCTTTCAATATGCAAAGGATACACCCCCAATTCCCCATAAACAAAACAGTTTGGTGTGCTGTGCTTAACACATAGAATGGATTTAAGAAAACCGAGGTGAAATCTTTCAATTGGATCAGCTCTTCTTAAACCCCATATTTCTGCCCCATAATTCAGTATGGGTAAGACAGTACTATTGAACAGTTTCATTTGCCTCTGTGGTAAAATTTCTGTGTTAGTGTTAACATACTTTCTAAGTGAAAATAGTGCTCTTCTGGCTGAGTTTGTTACTTCTTGTGTACATTTTGTAAGAGATCCCGATGCGCTAAAATGACAGCCTAGATACTTGAATGACGAGATTACTTCAATACTTTTACCCTGATATGACCATTTGTCTTGTTGCCCAGTTTTCCCTCCCTTTTTAAATACTACGATTTTTGTTTTACTGATATTTACCTTTATTCCCCATTGCATGCAATATTCTTGTAAAGAGTCTAAACCGTTCTGCAAACCTTCTTTTGTTTCACTGATTATTGCCATATCGTCTGCAAACATGAGCAATTTAATTGTAATATCCTGTATTTGTAATCCTATGGAATCGTCACTTAATTTACTTTCAAGATCATTAACAAACAGCGAAAACAAAAGTGGCGAAGTGCTTTCACCCTGTAATAATCCGCTGTTTGATTAAAAAAATTGTTGTTGACCTTTACCTCCTGTGGCCAGTCAACCTTTGAATACATGTTTCTAAATAGCTTGACAAATTTTGAGCTCACACCGGATTTGATCAATTTTGTAAAGAATGCGGATCTGTCAATAAGGTCAAATGCTTTTTCATAGTCGATAAACGCACAATGTAGCTTCTTCCCTTTAGATAGCAATATCTCGATAATTCAATGTAGAATAAAATGGCAATCTGCTGTGCTCCTTCCCTTTCTAAATCCATATTGAACCTCGTTTAACACATTCTCTCCCTCCACCCATACATTTAGTCTTTCATTCATCACTCTTGTAAACAGTTTTCCTATACAACTCATTATTGTTATCCCTCTATAATTGTTCACATCTCTTTCATCTCCCTTGTTAAAAATCGGCACAATTCTACCCTGACTCCATATCAAGGGGAAATATTCCAATTCCAGTATCTTATTGAAAATCGATAAAATCAGTAATTTGATTTCTGAAGTTGCATTAATAATAAATTCATTTAACATATTATCCACTCCAGTAGCTTTGCCGCGTTTAAGAGCCTTAATTGCTTTGTGTAGTTCCCCCATCTCGATTGGCTTATCTACAATTCTATATCTATAATATTCCTTCCCACTTCCTTTTCTACCTCTGCAATCTCCGCCCTACCCATCTCTCCAACCCCTGATTCTTTATTAGCTAAAGTTTTAAAATGGTCGTAGAAGTTTATATCTGGCAGCTCTCTTCGTGATACTGAATTTCTTTTTATTTCCTTCCAAAAGTTCTGGGGTTCATGCTTACTTAAATCCAATAAATGCTGCGCTTTTTTGCGACTGTTGTTTCTTTTGTTAATCCTACATACCTTCCTGTATTTATTCCTTTCCTTACACATCAATGTCCTGTTTTCGCCTGTCCCCATCTCTATAAACGTATGTGCTCGCTCAGTGAATACTTTGCGTTGGATCTGACAAGCTTCGATATACCATGGTGCTTTCTTTCTTCTCCCTTTCCTTTGTTTATCCCCTCTCCCCTCTATCCTAACTACATGATCTATCCCTGCTTCTGTTAAAATATCTGTTAACTCGACTATATTACCCTCTAATACCTCTGGATCTGTGTTAGTTTGTACCAAATATATTAGATTTCTCACCTTATTATGACACACTTCTGTATTTAATAATGTAACGTAATTCTCCTCCTTATCCTCTTTCCACTTTGTCAACATAACCCCATCTAAACCGTCACTTACCTCCCGTTTATGCTCACTATTATTTAATTTCAAAATAAACGATATTATCTTATGATCTGACATTTCATTTGTTTCATGGACGTTAAAACCACACACATTTCCTATAACCCGCTTCTTGCAAATAACATAGTCGATTGTACTCTCCCCTTTTTTTATTGTCAAACGTTGTGCATCCCTTCATTTTATCCTCCCCTGTTCTCCCATTTAATATTGCAAGGTCACATGTGTAACATAATTGGAGTAATTTCAGTCCATAGTCATTTACTTTTTTGTCCTTATTAAAACGTCTAACTGTCATGTCATTACATAAGAAATCTCTTTCACATAAAACATTCTATACCGAAAGCTCTTCTGTCTGGTTCTCTCTAATGTCAACAGTCAAACAATCCTCTCTCTCCGCCGTCCTTGCATTCATGTCTCCTGCTACTATAATCCATCCCTGATCGGTCACTTTTGTCAATTGATTTAACAGTTCATCAAAACAACTTACATTATCGTCAAAATCGCTACGCGTTGATCCATACGGCCTCATGTAGACAAATAATAAATATACACTTTCATTCCATCCAAAATGTTCCTTATCTAATTTAAAACACATACCATCTTCATACTCCCAATCTACAACTGACACACCCTTTTCCAAACGCTTCCTGAAATAACACACTAACCCATCCGAATCCCGTTTGGCCCTTGATTTTCTTTTACGGTGTTTGCAGAACGGTTCACAGTAGCCATCTAACATTAAATTACTTCTCTCATTCGTCCACGTCTCACTTAACAAAATTACATCAAATTTATAAATACTTTCAACAAATTCAGGACATTCTTTCTCATTTCCAAACTACCATTGATATTAAAAACACAAAAGGACACATTTGAAAGGTGGCTCCGCGGCGCATCTTCCTATTGTCGATCTGTTGTCGTCGTCGGTCTCACTGTCCGCACTTCCCTGCCGTCCACAATCAGCCTGGCTGGGTATGCTATCCAGGCGTCTCTTCCGGCATTCTTGGCTGCCTTCAAATCCGCCATCAATTGGCGTCTTGCCTCCCGGATCTCAGACGGAAAGTCTTCACTTACTCCAAGTCCAGGAGGCAGATGCTTCCTCCCCAGTTTGACTCGTTGCCTGTCATTGAAGTCAAGGAATTTGGCAATGACAGGCCTTCTTTTGTCACTCGTTCTTCTACCCATCCTGTGCGCTCTTTCTATCACCACCCTTCCTTCCACTTTGCACTTTCGCACCAACTCCGCCACCAGTTCAAAACAATTCTCTCCCTCCCTCTCCTCGACACCGTGAAACACCAAGTTGCTCCTCCTGCTTCTGGCCTCACTCTCAATCGCCCTCGCCTCTACAACCTCCACTCGCCTTCTCAACACCCCCACATCTTCCTTGACAATTCTCGCCTCACTACGTTGCATCTTTACCTCCTCCTCTATCCTGTCTAACCTCTCCTCTTGTCCTTTCATATTTTCTAATATCCTGTCCATTTGATCTTTAATGGTACTGAGCTGTCCCAACACCGCTAAAACCGAGCTAACGCTGTCTTTAACTCCATCAATTACATTCCTCAATTCTATGAATTCCCTTCTCAATTCACACATCTCGTCAGTAACACTCGGTAGGTAGATCGTCGCTATCCCCTCTTAATCTCTTTGCATTGGAAGCTGGGGTAGACATGGTTTGGTTACTTATTATCAAATATGTACGTTGAAGAGAGAGAGAAGGTTGGGGGGGGGGGGGGGGGGGGGAGGGGGGTTACGGTTGGGAGAAAACAGTTCACGATTCTTGTCACAGAGTGACAAAACAAACAGTGACACGGAATGTTTACACAAAAATCACAATCCAGATAATCAAAACAACCAGGGTTTACAGGTGAACAGCGACGATGACGGTGACGGTGATAGTGAATAATAATAATAATAATAATAATAATAATAATAATAATAATAATAATAATAATAATAATAATAAAATATAATAATATAATAATAAAATAATAATAATAATACAATGATGAGATGATTTAATGTCTCGAATGGTGAAATAATGGCAGAAGTTGAAGAATTTTTTACTACCTTCAGTTTCAATTGAAAATCCTGAAAACACAATACACTTAAACAGTCCGGAATATAGTCCAAAAAATAAAGGGAAATGAGACGAACAGACCAATATAAATTTCAATCCAAGACAACAACAATTACTTGAGAAATATAGGATAATATGCACGATAACACCACAGCAGATAGAAAGACGTCTTGACACCTTGACACACAAAACAACTCACCTGAATTCTGAATTCTGTGCACTCATTGACAAACATGAACCAGACATTGTCTGTGGACAAGAGTCGTGGCTAAATGACAATATTAAGTCATGTGAAATCTTCCCCAAAGAATACGAGGTATTCCGAAATGAAAGAAAACTACCTAGAGAAGAAGCAGAAGATGAAGGAAGTGGTGTCAAGACGTCTTTCTATCTGCTGTGGTGTTATCGTGCATATTATCCTATATTTCTCAAGTAATTGTTGTTGTCTTGGATTGAAATTTATATTGGTCTGTTCGTCTCATTTCCCTTTATTTTTTGGACTATATTCCGGACTGTTTAAGTGTATTGTGTTTTCAGGAAATGAAGACGATGAGACCAGGCGACCGGGAGGTGGAGTATTCATACTCGTTGATAGAAAGCTCACAGGCAATGTTCAAAACTGACTGTGAGATAATTTGGGTAAGCGTGAAAATCCAAGGCCATAAAAACATCCTTGTTGGATCGTTCTACATGCCCCATCGAAACGAAACTGACATCGTAGAAATGCAAAAATCGCTTGAAATAATCAACTCAGAAAAAACTCCAAACCAAAAGATTCTAACAGGAGACTTTAACTGTTTGTTTGTTTGTTTTGTCGTTTGTTTTTTTTTTTTTTGTTTTTAAGATTTTTACGGCGCTTGGAACACATTTAGGTTATACATATCAGCGCCAGTAAAAAGGAAGAAAATGGGATAGTAAAAAGTTATAGAATTACAATTAAAGCACCCAAGAAAAAGTAAGACATGGGGGAACTGGGAATAAATAGGGATCAGATGTAGATTCCAAGAGCTTACCACCAATGTACTTAGTTTGAGATCATCTAAAAGTCTCATCCAGATACAAGCACAGGTCCCAACTAAGAGGAATACACTCAAATGTTTACCAATCATATAATATAATATGTAAACTAAACATAATAAAATGCATAACAGAGAGATGATTTACAAGGAAAAAAAATATAATCTCCCAAAACTATTAACTATACATTCGACTGTTTCCCTCCCAGCCAAGGAGCTCCGGCAAGGATCAGGACAAAACTAAGTAATTTCATTCCAAGACAATGACAGGAAACAATTGGGAAACGGGTATGGGGGGATAGAAGACACAGCATGTACTTCCCTGCCTACTATGGGAGGTCAGGATCCCCACCCAGACTTGAATCGCTTGAAATAATCAACTCAGAAAAAACTCTAAACCAAATGATTCTAACGGGAGACTTTAACTGTCCTGATATAAACTGGGGCGGTTCAAAAACGTTATCTGTCTGTCCACAACGTGCAATTGTTTGTTTGTTTTTAAGGGTTTTACGGCGCTTGCAACACATTTAGGTTATATAAGCGCCAGTAAAAAGGAAGAAAATGGGATAGTCAAAAGTTCTAGAATTACAATTAAAGCACCCAAGAAAAAGTAAGACAAAGGGGATCTGATAACAAATAGGGATCAGATGTAGATTCCAAGAGCATACCACCAATGTACTTAGTTTGAAACCACCTATAAGTCTCATCCAGACACAAGCACAAAATCCAACAAACAGGAACACACTCAAATGCTTACATTATACATTCAAAATAAAAATAATAATACATAACAGAGAGATGATTTACAAGGAAAAAAATATCATCTCCCAAAACAATAACTATGCATTTGACTGTTTCCCTCCCAGTCAAGGACTCCGGCCAGGGTCGGGACAAAACCGAACAATTTCACACCAAGACAAAGACAGAAAGCAAGTTGGAAAACAGATATAAGGGGATAGAAGACACACAACGTGCAATATAACAAAGCCTCGTCGACATTACAGCAGTAGCGCACCTCACACAAATTCACGAAGAATGCACACGCGGTGACAATATTGTAGATCTTGTTTTCGTATCCAATCCATCACTGATCCATTCAACAACATCACAACCAGGAATATCAGATCATGCCTGCGTTGTTACTGAAACGACACTAAACCCCAATTATATGAACCAACCCCCAAAAACACGATACCTTTTCAAAAAGGCCAACTGGGCCGCACTACGAAAACGAATCGAGGGACTGTCATCAGAGATCACAGAACAGCACAAAAGCGGTATGGATGTAAATGAAATGTGGAGCCATTTTCACTCCTGCCTACTCAGTGCAATCAAGGAGTCAATTTGCCAAAAAGTAAATAAAAATACAAGAACGCCGCCGTGGATGAACAGGAAAATACGAGCATTACTAAGACGCAAAGCAAAAGCATTCAAGCGGGCTTAACTGAGCGGAACCTGGGATACATACAAATCGTTGCAGCGTCAAAGAAGGGGTGAAATAAGGCAAGCAGAATAGACTCACATTAACAATGTTATAGAAAAAGGACTTGAAACAAACAATACCAAGCGATTTTGGAACTATAAAAAGCAAGAAAAACGATTCCATTGGTGTAGCCCATTGAAAGAAAATGAAACCCTGTACATTGAGGGGAAGGATAAAGCAACGATTCTCTTGGATCAATTTAAATCTGTCTTTACCCCCCATGATCCACACGATACAACCACCCCACCGACATCACAGAGGTGTGACCAATCTCTTACTAATAACTAATATCAACATAAACATCTCAGGAGTTGAAAAGTTGCTGAAAAACGTCGACCCATCTAAGGCGTCAGGTCCAGATAGCATCCCCAACACAGTACTAAAGGAGTGTGCTGAGAGTTTGGCCCCCTCATTATTCATAATTTTCCAAAAATCGGTCGACACCGGGATGCTCCCTAATGACTGGCTGAAGGCAAACATCGCACCTGTATTAAAAAAAGGGCAACAAAAATAAAGCAGAGAACTACCGTCCAATCTCACTGACGTCTGTAATATCCAAACTATTAGAGCATATAATCTGTAAGAACATGATGAACCACTTTGAGAACAATGACACCCTAACTGACCTGAACCACGGGTTTCGCAAAGGATACTCATGTGAAAGCCAACTCCTAATAACGGTAAACGACCTGTTGAGACTCCAGAATGCCAACATTCAGGCAGACATCGGCATCCTCGACTTTTCCAAAGCATTTGATACTGTGCCCCACCAAAAACTCCTGCAGAAACTAGAAAATTACATAATTCGTGGCTCTCTACACACATGGCTTTGTAATTTCCTCACAAAACGTACCATGAAAGTAGTCCTAGACGGCACGTCATCGGATGAATGCCCAGTCATATCAGGAGTACCACAAGGAACGGTGCTAGGACCCATACTATTTCTTTGTTTTATCAATGACCTACCTCTACGAGTAAAATCTCAGATTAGGTTATTCGCCGATGACTGTCTAATATACTGACCAATAAAATCTGCAAATGATCAAAAATTGCTACAAGAGAATAGTCTCGAACAGTGGGCTAATGATTACTTACTTACTTAATCCTCTTCGGGCCTTGAGGCACATAGGGCATCCACCAGACATCACCATTTTTTGCGATCGGCTGCTTTTGCGGTGGCTGTATTCCAGGACAGGCCTGCTTCCTTTAATTCTTTCTCCATGGTCCTTCGCCAGGTTTCTTTGGGTCTTCCCCGCTTTCTCTTCCCATCTGCTGTCCAGTACAAGGCTGTCTTGGGAAGTGACCCTTTTTCCATTCTGGCCACATGACCCAGCCAACGCCATCTTCTTCTTTTTATTTGGCTTTCAATGCTAGTGCAGTCAGCTTTCTTTAATAGATCGACTGTTTTTATTTTTGAAGGCCAAAATAAATTTAAAATTCTTTTTAAACAGTTGTTCTGAAAGGCTTCTAGTTTCTGTATTAAGGAGGATGTCATTTTCCAGCTTTCACTTCCATAAAGCAGTACACTTAAAACATTGCTCTTTCTCATTATTTGCTTTGATTTCCAAAAGTTTTTCAGCATGGTTTGCCTTTTGAATTCTGTGCTTGATATCATGTTCTGCATTTCCGTCATCTGTTATTTTGGATCCGAGGTAGGAGAACTCTGTTATATGTTCATCTATCCTAATTTCACTGTCATGTTTTGGGTTCACCCTAATGTACACAATCTTATCGAAATTTATTTTCAGTCCATTTTTCGAGGTGTTCTTGTGTAGTACGTTTAGTTTCTCTGAGGTGTCTCTGTGTGTACTGGAAACTAACGCGATATCATCAGCGTAGTCTATATCTTCCAGAAAGGATGTCAGTGTCCAGCGAATGCCTCTCTTCTTACCATCAATTGTATTTTTCATGAGCCAGTCTAGAGCCAGGATAAACAGAAGCGGGGAGAGTATGCAGCCTTGTTGTACACCAGTTGTTACATTAAAGCTGTCTATTAAATTGTTACCACAGATCACTTGGCATTGGTAGTTGCTGTACATTGCTTTTATTAAGTTGACTATCTTCATCGGTATACCATAATGGCGGAGTATTTTCCACAGGGACTCTCTGTGTAAGCTGTCAAAGGCTTTTTCAAAATCGACAAAAATGGTGTAGAGGGGGCTGTTCCATTCAATGCTTTGCTCCAGGATTTGTCTCAGGGAAAATATGTGGTCACTGCATGACTTCCCTTTTCTGAACCCTGCCTGCTCTTTTCTAAGAATGTTTTCAAAATGAGGTGGATGATGCCTCTCTGCCAATCCTCTGGTATTTCTTCCTTTTCCCAAATGTTGGTGAACAATTTACTGAGCATTTTGGACATTTCTTGCGAGTTCGCTTTAAGCATTTCCGTACTGATTTTGTCAATACTTGGGGCCTTGCCATTTTTTTGTTGTTGTATTGCCTCGTGCACCTCATGCTCAGTGATTGGACCAAGATTAACCTCTACGTCCATTTCTGCTTCTGGGATATCTGTGTAAGAAGATGGGTCTGGTCTGTTCAGAAGGTTTGCGAAATATTCTCTCCATCTTTCAATTTTCTCCTTTTCGTCTGTTATGACACTACCATCTTGGGATTTTAATGGTTTCTCTTGACCATAACTTCTGTTTCCAGAGAGCTTTTTTGTGATTTTGTATAGCGTTTGTGCGTCTTGTCTTACAGCTGCATTTTCTGCTTCAGTTGCTAAATTTTCTGCAACATCTCTTTTGTCTTTCCTTGTGGATTTTTTCACTTCTTTATCCTTCAATGAGTATTCACTGGATAGCCTTTCTTTCCGTTGTGGGGATTTAGCGTTCAAGAGATTTAGTTTGATTGATTTTCTTTGGTTTTTGAGCTCCCATGACCTTGCTGATATCCAAGTCTCTGTATTGGATTTATTGTGTCCTAAGTGTTCAGTGGCAATTTCCTGCATGATGTGGTTGAAATCTTGGATTGTCATGTTTGTAATATCTTGTATTGCACTGAATTTGTTTCTTACTGAGATATTGAAATTGTTTTGGATATCTGAATATCTGTTTTGCTATCTTTGTTTTCATCAATTAAGTAGAGATTTTGGCTGTGACAAGATGGTGGTCACTTCCAATGTCTGGCAATCGTCTGACTCTGACATCGTTTAAGCTGCTCATCTTGTTGATAATTATATGGTCTATCTGGCTTTCTGTTTTTCCATCTGGTGATTTCCAGGTCAATTTGTGTATGTTTTTGTGTGGGAAGAAAGTTCCACCAATACTGAGGTTGTGTTCTTCGCAAAATTCTGCCAGTCTGCTTCCATTGTTGTTCATCACCCCTATGCCTTCCTTTCCAACGGACTGATTTGTTTGTTCTTCAACTGTATTGCCAACTCTTGCATTAAGGTCTCCGATGATCATGAGCATATCATATCTTGGAATGTTTTCAACGGCCATTCTTAAAATATCGTAAAATTCTTCTTTGTTTTCTTCATCTGAATCCTCTGTAGGTGCGTAACATGTGAGGATTGATAGTTTGGTGTATTTTGAGTTGTGTCTTGTGTATAAAATTCTTTCACTTATCGGTTTCCATTCCAATAGTGACTTGTTGTTTTGCCTGGCTATCAAGAGGGCAACACCTTCTCTGTGTTGGTCATCCTTTCGTCCTGACCAAATGATCAGGTCACCATTAGAGAGTTGGCGCTTCCCAGCTCCTGTCCATCTTGCCTCTGATATGCCTAGTAAATCGATCTTGTAGTTCAACATCTCGCACTGGGCTTGTGCCAGTTTTCCTGTTTGATATAGGGTCCTAACATTCCAGCACGAGACATTGATCTTGCGTTTTGGTGACAACAGATCTGCAATCTGGTCGGGGGCGTCCTTTCGGCTTTGACCTCCTACCGTCATGAAGCCAGTATTCTGGTCCCCTTCTCTGCTGCTGCCGGTTGTGGATTTACGTCTGGTTTCTGTTTCTGTAACAGTTTGCTTTTTATGAGGTGGGTTGTTAACCCTACGCTCAACCCCCATTCCTGGAGGGCCGGTGGATTACTCTTCGTCTGATCTCTCTCCTTTTTCTCTTATTGGAGGTCCGAGGTTCGAGATACGCAAGCCCTCCCACCACGACAAGGTGATAATCTATCGGGAGGGGGGCTAATGATTGGGGAATGAAATTTAACGCAAACAAATGCTACATCCTCAGCACAGCTAAAAAGTACAATGTGACCTACAAGTTAAACAACACCATCCTGAAACAAGTCGACGATAACCCATACCTTGGCATCACCTTCTCAAAAGACTTGAAATGGGGGAAACACATTAACAAAATAACCCAAAAGGCAAGCTGCACCCTCGCGTTTCTCCGCCGAAATCTTAGCCACGCCCCAACTTCATGCAAACAAAACGCCTACCTCACACTTGTGCGATCACAATTGGAATATGGAGCAGTTGCTTGGGACCCCTACCTGAAAGAGGATATTCAAAAACTTGAGAGAGTCCAGAGACAAGGCACCCGGTTCATAACTGGGAACTATAAGAGCAGAACCCCAGGATGCATGACAAAAATGTTATAAGAAAGAAACCTCATCAGCCTCCAACAAAGAAGAAAAGAAACCCGTCTGTCATTCATGTTCAAGATTATAACAGATCAAATACCATCAATAAAGGCAGACTCCTTTTTCACGCCACGACCAAACAAAAGAAAAATCCGAGCACTCACTTTTGCCAACCACATAACCGAAAACCCCATTGAGAGATACGCCACAAACAATTCGAACTGCTTCAAAATCCCACAGACAAGAACACAAAACTACAGAAATTCTTTCTTCATTAGAACTATCTCAGAGTGGAATGGCCTGGATGAACTGGTCATCATGGCACCACACCTAAATGATTTCAAGGCCCGACTGACATGGGCCCGCGCCCAATGAGGACGCCGCTGAAATACAACCAGATCATTGGTTTCTTCAGCGCCAACCATACAGATACAGATACAGATAATAGTAGTTGTGGTAAATTGAACCCCTAAACATTGAAGAATTCCTACCTATTTACTTTGACAAGATAAACACACCTAAAAATGGACTATACTTATTTCTTTTGAATCTAAACTGTTATAAATGCTCGGTTTAAGAAAAAAAAAATCTGAATCAGATCAATTTTTTTTTAAAGGATCAAATTTATATTTCATAGATCAATAAAGGGAAATAATCATTTTAATGCTCAATCTTTATAAGCAACTAATTTCTTTATTAATACCTTCCATTCAAAGATGTTGATTTAATTTTATTTTTAATTAACACAATATTTGTAACAATTAGTGAAAGTATGAATGCTATCTGGAGAAAACTAAAAGTATATTCGATGCTAATAAGCATATCATGGAAAGTTTTAGTAAAAAATCAGGCATCATATAATCAACTGAAATTTTAAATGTTGTTGAAAATCATTTAAGATAGAAAGGTATGATTCAAATTAAAGAGCATTCAATGCCTGCTCATCATCTCTGACCTCGTTGAACACCCTGAATTATAATAATAATAATAATAATAATAATAATAATAATAATAATAATAATAATAATAATAATAATAATAATAATAATATTAATAATAATAATAATAATAATAATAATAATAATAATAATAATAATAATAATAATAATAATAATAATAATAATAATAATAATAATAATATTAATAATAATAATAATTCATTAGGCTTGATTACCACAAACCAGTCAAAAATTACAAAATACAGATTTTGAGCTAAATACAGACTTACGGACCCAGGAAGCCAAATACAGAACAAATTCCAGTTTTTACTGAATGGTTAGTAGTGGCTATGGAATAATCTAAAATTAGGCTACAACATTCTGCTCAGCAGAAAACCAGAATGCAAAATCGAAGCTCATAATTGTTAGTGAGTAAAGCAATATAAAGAGGAAAATATTGAAAATGGTGCATCAGTCTGTTGTTAAGAAATCGACACAGGACCCCCGTAGCCTTGGGATTGGTATTCCCAGGAAATCTCTTAGAACTGGTCAAGAACAAGTATTTTGACATCATCAGGACCAAAGTAAATTGTCGATAAAAGCATCATACCAATTACAGTGATGATAATGACAATTTGTCAAAAAGTAGGAAAATCTATCGGCCCATCTGTCAAGCCCAAATCTAATGTAAAAAATAACATAGCTATTCATTGTTACTTAATATTACGTAATATATTACTAACTTCTAAAACACATTTATTCTGATCATTAGGTACAAAGTAATTTTTTGTATATATAATTTAACGAAATGTCATTTCCAATTAACCATTTTAGAGCCATATAAGGTCACACACTATATCAAGAGATGACAAACTTTTGGCCAAAAGGAGATATTTGTTTTTATATTACAAACCCGGCTAGTGTGTGCATTACTGGAAGCTTGTGGTTAGGCAACTCATAAATAATCTTTAAACAATTTCAAAACATATTCCACCAAAAGAGCGTATTTACATTAAGCCTTTTAAAAAAATTATTACTTAATTATTACTATACTATATTATACTTTTTGTTTTATGTTTTTAAGGGTTTTACGGCGCTTGCAACACATTGAGGTCATATCAGCACCAGTAAAAAGGAAGAAACTGGGATAGTAAAAAGTTCTAGAATTGCAATAAAGCATCCAAGAAAAGGGAAGACAAAGGGGAATTGGTTCAAATAAGAAACAGGTGTAGATTCCAAAAGCACTCTATCAAAGTACATCTCGTCCAGATACAAGCACAGGTCCCCGCTAAGAGGAACACACTCAAATGTTTTACAAATCATATAGAATATAAAGAAAGCATAATACAGTGCATAACAGAGAGATGATTTACAATGAAAAAAATATCATCTCCTAAAACTAACTATACATTCCACTGTTTCCCTCTCAGCCAGGGCATCTGGCCAGGACCAGAACAAAACCAAGTAATCTCATTCCAAGACAAAGACAGAAAGCATGTTGGAAAACAGATATAAGGGGATAGAAGACACAGTATGTACCCCCCTGCCCACTCAGCCTAACTTACTGTTACATTATATCCCCAAGTGATATCTATAAATATAATTTGAAGTTAGAAGATTGGATGAGTAAAAAAAAACATGGAAAAAAAAAAAGAGAGAGAGAGAGAGAGAAGAGAGAGAGAGAGAGAGAGAGAGAGAGAGAGAGAGAGAGAGAGAGAGAGAGAGAGAGAGAGAGAAAGAGAGAGAGACCATTCTGAATGACTTTTTTTGGTTGTAATTGGACATAAGTTGTAATGAATTCAAAACAAAGCTAAAGGGTACAAAAATATTTACACCCATTTGCTCCATCCCCTTCCCTTTCGATCATCTTTTCATCCAAGGCCATCATGGGAATTGTGCCACTTGGCACATTTGGCTCCAGTGTGTTTAGACTAACATCATGGGCATGGGAGTATTCACCAAAAATCATGCAGCTGAGCACAGGTGTCAAAAAAATGACACAAGACAGAACGGTGATTTTTCAGCTGAATTACCACTTGGCAGAAAATGTTTGACACAGCAAAAACAGCGGGAAATTTCTGAAGAAATCCTAAAATCCTGGAATTCCGCGGATCCGCGGAAGATTATCATCACTGCAATTATCAGTCCTTCCAAAAATAGAAAGGGAAACAAATGGAACATGCAAGATATCAACAAGGGAAGTTAGTATGGATGATTTGGTAGTCATTAAAATGGCCGATTTTGAAATTATCACATCTCATTGTATTTGAGTTTTAAAAAGTCAGTTATTATATTATCTCCTTTCATGGAATCTTAAAATAACAGCTACCAGTAATCAACATGTAAAGCAGACATTAACATATTTCACTGAATCATACAATTTTTAAAATAAAAAAGAATCACAGATTTTAACTTCCAACAGAATTCTACTTGCAAAAAGAAATATAACAGCATGTTTTGACAAACAAAGTCACGAAAGATTAAAACCCATATCTTAAAACATTAAACAAAAAATAAAAAAGACAAAAAAAATATACAAAATAATAACTTTCTCATAACAACAGCACTGAATGTTTAAAAATGTGGTTTGAAAAAAAAAAATTGCAAGGGAAGTAAAAAAAAAGACCCAGCAAAATATTAAAGAATAAGTTCAAGATTCACTTTTGTTTGTTTGTTGCTTTAGGTCTCTTCCAACACAATTGAGGTTATATGAGAGACCGCTGAAACAAAAAAAACAAGCAATCTAACAAAAATAGTACAAATGTCAATCAAAAGCATAACCTAAAGATATCATAAGCTAAATTATAAATAACCAAGAACAAACAGGCAGAGGATTTACAGGAAAAAAAATATCCCCTGTCAAAAATACAATCACAAACCAAAGAAGCGTGATAGGCTAGTAAAGAGAAGAAGAAACGACATCACTATCGGATCGTACACCCATGCGAACATCATAGGTATATGATTCAAGGGTGATGCTCCCATCCAACCACCCGCTCATCAATCACTAACACGATAATAATAATAATAATCAGGTAGTGAAGCGGATAGATAAATTTTCATTTATGTACAGTGCCGGCCTCACTAGTTTCTCGTCTTCACAACAACAACAAAAGCAAACAAAACAAAAAAAAAACAAAAAAAAAACAAGCTCCTCTTAATGATTAACTGGTGGCTAAAGTTCAAAATAACCAAATTTGTGTGGTGTGGGGGGATCGCAGGTCCAGATTCAAATGAAAATAGAAGAGGATCCTGTCCACCAAACAGTGATTTGGTAGCTGGGTCTGTTAGAGCTAGATGAAAGTACTCTGTGATGGACCAGTGTCTATCCAAAGGATAGAAAGCAATTGTCATTGTCCAATAAAAACTCCTGCCCTATGGCTCCGAAGGATTTTTTTAATTGTTCCCAACAAACACATAATAATAACAATGAGGGTTGATAACTTTGCTACTTGATAATATCACAAAGCCGTAATTGTTCACAACAAGCACATAATAATAATAATGAGGGTTGATAACTTTGCTACTTGATTATATCATAAAGCCGTTAACTTGACACTACATGCTTTTGTAGTTATTTTGTGTTTGAATGCCTATGACAGGACCGGAGTAAGATGGGAGGGGGTTACTTAAGCAACTGATGTGTTACTGGCAATCACCTCCCTACCCATTGTCACAATTGATTTTGTTTCTCAATATCTTTTTTTTTTTCAAAATGATACAATTGATAAAATTGCTAAGCATGCCGTTAATAAGGTCCATGAGCTTTAATAGTGATTGTACAATATTTCAAATTCTCTTATGTGAAGATGGATTAGCTAATTTAATAGGGTAAAAGTTATTGAATGACATTATGTATACAAAGACCCGAAATGTTTTTGTTTTTATTGTTTTTAAGGAAAGGTTGGGGATAAAGTGAGAAAGGGGATGGGACTAGACTAATTGTTTTACGGCACTTGCAACACATTTGGGTCATATCAGTGCCAGTAAAAAGAAGAAAATGGAATAGTCAAAATATTCTAGATTTACAACCCTAGAAAAGGTAAGACAAAGGGGAATTGGTTCAAATAGTTTGTTTTAGTTTTTAAGGATTTTACGGCGCTTGCAGCACAAAAGTTCTAGAATTACAATTAAATTGAATTACAATTAAAACACCCAAGAAAAAGTAAGACATAAGGGAACTGAGAACAAATAGGGATCCGATGTAGATTCCAAGAGCACACCACCAATGTACTTAGTTTGAGATTCCTTAAACTCATCCAGACACCAGCACAGGGTCCCACTAAGAGGAACAAACTCAAATGTTTATAGAATACATAACAGAGAGATGATTTACAAGGAAAAAAATATCATCTCCCAAAACTTTAACTTTACATTTGACTGTTTCCCTCCCAGTCAAGGACTCCAGCCAGGGCTGATACAAAACTAAGTAATCCCATTCCAAGACAAAGGCAGGAAGCAATTCGAAAAACAGATGTAAGGGGATAGAAGAAACAGCGTGACCTCCCGCCCACCATGGAAGGTCAAAGGACCCCACCCAGGGGACTAACTAAATAAGAAATAATATTTTGTAAGATCAAAACTTCATTATATTCACATTGATGAGAAGAATCAACAGTTGACTGAATATATGCCTGGTGGAAACTCAAGTAGGAAGATGCATAGCTAGATTGGACTCACAGTTAAGAAGATGGAAAGGGTTCTTGCAATAAAAAATAATTGAAAAGAGGTAAAGATGCTGGTAACCCTAAAACATTTTTTTAACACAAAATCTACATATCCGTCATTAATGAAGACAATAATATTAGCAATGACTTTCTGCTCCTTTTTTTGTTTGTTTGTTGCTTTAGGTCTCTTCCAACACAATTGAGGTTATATGAGAGACCGCTGAAACAAAAAAACAAGCAATCTAACACTAACAAAAATAGTACAAATGTAAATCAAAATCATAACCTAAAGATATCATAAGCTAAATTATAAATAACCAAGAACAAACAGGCAGAAGATTTACAGAAAAAAAAATATCCCCTGTCAAAAATACAATCACAAACCAAAGAGGCAGGATAGGCTAGTAAAGAGAAGAAGAAACGACATCACCATCGGATCGTACACCCATGCTAACATCATAGGTATACGATTCAAGGGTGATGCTCCCATCCAACCACCCGCCTTTCTGCTCCTAGACGCCAAGCTTAAATCAAATTGCTAATATATAAAAACAAAACAAATCCCGAGATTTTGGAAGAATAGCATTTCACTTTCACTTTAAGATGACAACCAGCTAACCTGAAAATGGCTAAACTAAAAAGATAGATTAAACTTAAACAATTGCCTTGACATTTGTTCCACTTTTTTACTGTTGACAAACTTATAATAATGCTAATATTTTAATCTCATACTATGGCAAACAAAGTGAAAAAAACAACCCAAAAAACCCCATAAATTCAGTTTAAATGTAATGCTTCAAAAGCCAGCTATCAGTAACAATAGAGAGGGACCCTGGACACACAGTGGTATTAAGTGGAATAAGCATATTGACAACACAGCTACTAAGGCAAATAGAACCATGGCCTTGCTCAACAGACAAATCCGCCACTGCCACCAATCTGTGAGAAAGAAATGCTATGAAGCATGTGTCGGGCCCCTACTGGAATATAGTAGCTCAGTGTGTAACCCACACACATCACAAGAAATCAACAAGCTAGAAAAAGTCCAACAACAGGTGGCCAGATTTGTCAGTGGAAACTATGAGTGGGATACGAGCGTAACCCAGCTCATAAACGATCTCCAATGGAAACCGCTACATGAAAGAAAATCCATCAACAAACTCCTTGTATTCCACAAAGCACAAAACGAAAAACTCGAAAATTCAAACTAGCCATTTGAAATGGAACAACGAAACAAGAAACTTAGCAGTTAATTTTGAAATTCCACACTCAAGAACAAACCAGCATCTTTACTCTTCTTTCTTCCCGATCCCCTTCACCATAGGTGTCTGGAACTCACTACCAACCACTTGTAAATAAGGCCTTTCGATATAAGACTTTAAAAACTCGCTCCCTACATCCCTCTAAAACCCCTGTTACTGAAAAAAAAACAGCCGTTCAATCTTCAGCCTGAAGCTTTGGCCTTAATGGAAGAAGAAGAAGAAGAAGAAGAAGAAGAAGAAGAAGAAGAAGAAGAAGAAGAAGAAGAAGAAGAAGAAGAAGAAGAAGAAGAAGAAGAAGAAGAAGAAGAAGAAGAAGAAGAAGAAGAAGAAGAAGGGAGGAAATTCAGTAATTAAAAAATAACTGCTGATCACCCTTGAATCGTATACCTATGATGTTAGCATGGGTGTACGATCCGATGGTGATGTCGTTTCTTCTTCTCTTTACTAGCCTATCCTGCCTCTTTGGTTTGTGATTGTATTTTTGACAGGGGATATTTTTTTTTCTGTAAATCTTCTGCCTGTTTGTTCTTGGTTATTTATAATTTAGCTTATGAGTTAGCAACATCTTTTGATATTCTTGATATTTTCAGTTAATATTAATTAAAAACATGTCTAAACTGAGAAAGATAATCAAGTCTCTTGAATTTCAGTTTGACTGGTTTCTATTATAGATGTGAAAAAAAAAACCCAGCCTGAAAATGCCATTCAGAGAATTGATAATGTAGCTTCACAAATAAACAAAGATCATCAAGGCAATGCATACTGATCATAAATAAATGTGAGGTGGTGCTGAAAAAAAACACTCAAAAGTCACACATGGTGTAACAAATATACAGGCAATTGTTTTGTTTTTAAGGGTTTTACGGCACTTGCAACACATTTAGGTTATATCAGCGCCAGTAAAAAGGAAGAAAATGGGATAGTAAAAAGTTCTAGAATTACAAATAAAGCACCCAAGAAAAAATAAGACATAGGGGAACGGGGAACAAATAGGGATCAGATGTAGATTCCAAGAGCACACTATCAAAGTACTTAGTTTAAGACCACCTATAAGTCTCATCTGGACAAAAGCACAAAATCTAACAAAGAAGAATACCCTCAAATGCTTACATTATAAATTCAAAATAACAAATATAACAATACATAACAGAGAGATGATTTACAGGGAAAAAAATATCATCTCCCAAAACAATAACTATGCACTTGACTGTTTCCCTCCCAGCTAGGACTCTGGCCACGGCCAGGACAAAACCAAGTAATCTCATTCCAAGACAAAGACAGAAAGCATGTTGGAAAACAGATATAAGGGGATAGAAGACACAGTATGTACCCCCTGCCCACTATGGGAGGTCAGGAAACCCACCCAGAAATATACAGGCAAAAGATAAATTCCATGGAACTGGGCTAGCAAAAGTTTACAGCCTATCTCAAGAATAAAACAACTCATAAATCCTTCTATTAATTCATTAACAAAAATTACAGGTAAATTCGGAGCACAAACACCAGTCTTGAAATATGCTCTTTTCCAGCTTCTATGCCATTTTCTCACCAACCTTATAAACTATAGATAAATAAAATACAAAATATTAGCCATTAAAGTAGGAATATCACCCAATATTTAGCTATAAGCCATTTTTGGGACTTTTGAGAGGGCACATATGCCACCTAACAAATATAAGAAATTTATTTGATGCAAATTTAAAACAGTGAAAAGGATTCTAAAAATAAAAATCACATCTATTGCACTTATTAATAAATAACTCTCTCTATGCTGTTTCAAAATCACATGTTTCTGGCATACTTCCACCTGATTGGAAAGAGGCTCAGGTAGCACCAATATTCAAGAAAGGAGAAAAGACCAAATTAGGAAACTAACGTGCTTCTGTTATATATAATGTCATGGAAAGTAATGTCAGAGACATGCTTGTTTTTAAGGGTTTTACAGCGGTTTGCAACACATTAAGGTCACATCAGCACCAGTAAAAAGGAAGAAAAAAAAATGGGATGGTAAAAATTTCTAGAATTACAATGAAAGCACCCAAGAAAAGGTGATAAAGGGGAATTGGTTTTGTTTTTGTTTTGTTTTTTAACGGTTTTACGGGACTTGCAACACATAAAGGTCATATCAGCGCCATAAAAAAGGAAGAAAATGCAATAGTAAAAATTTCTAGAATTACAATTAAAGCAACCAAGAAAAGGGAAGACAAAGATCAATTGGTTCAAATAGGAATAGGAAAAAGATGTAGATTCCAAGAGCACACCACCAAATAACTTAGTTTGAGATCAGCTAAATGTCTCATCCTGACGTTAAGAACAGGTCTCCACACCAAATAACTTAGTTTGAGATCAGCTAAATGTCTCATCCTGACGTTAAGAACAGGTCTCCACTAAGAGGAAGACTCAAATGTTTACAATCATATAAAACATGTAAACAACACATAATACAGTGCATAACAGAGACTGTCTCCCTCTCAGCCAGGGTATCTGGCCAGGCCAGGACAAAACCATGTAATCTCATTCCAAAACAAAGGCGGAAAGCACGTTGGAAAAAAGATATAGGGTGATAGAAGACACAGTAAGTACCTCCCTGCCCACTATGTCAGAGACAGCATAAAAAAACATTTTAGTCAACAAACTAAGACCTGCCAAATTGAAAACTTCAAATTTAGTCATTTCTAGTCTATGTCAATTATTAGTAATTTGACAAGGAAATTAGTAATTTCTCAAATCGTATAAGAACAACCACAATTTGATATTGATGATCACTTCAACATTGCATTGCCATGCTTATGCACTGTAAAAATTCTTTATTATTGTTATTATTATCATCATCATCTTAATTATCATATTTATTACTGTAGTCATTATTATTATTATAATCATCATCATATAATCTAAAGGTGAATTTGTGTGCCTTTATTCGACTTGTTAGTGATGTAATTTGTGTTAGATAATAATCTGATTGCATGTTCTTCCGAACAAATGGTGTTTTTCGTAGAAGGAATGAATAGAATAGACAGTATTCCCGCAGAGATGCTCCAATGCTGGTGAGTGACTAGTTATTGATATATTTTTTCACCAGTGTTTACATTAAAACCAGAACTGAACACCCATTTAATTTTCGCTGTATGGAAAACGTGAAATCATCGCAAATTAATATTGCGAGGACTATCTTCGAATATTAAGACAACCAATCTTATCAAGGATTTAAAGAAAGAAATCTCAATATCGTATGCCTTCAAGAAACGAAACGACCCGAAACAGACCAGATCATTAAAGGCAATAGACTAATAACCTTTCAACATGAAAACAGACAGGAGGGCTTAGGATTTCTAATAACTCAGGCATGGCTACCACATCTAGAAACATATGGGATCATTCATGATAGGCTAGCAGTATTAAAAATTAAGAACTCTGCAAATATATTAAATAACAACAGATCTACAATAGTAATCAACACTCATATGCCCATCGCAGTATCAACAGTTATTAACGCTGATGAGAAAGAAAAAATTTAAGGTGAAATAGAAAACCTCATAAACAAAAATAAAAAAGAAGATGTCATACTAGTGGGGGATTTTAACTCAAACATAGGCCAGAAATCTGAAGGTGAATGTTGTTTAGGCAGCTATTCCAAAGGCAAAAGAAATGATAATGGTCAACACCTCATTGATTTTTGCACAGAAAACCTAATGTTCATTGCCAATTCGGCATTCAAGCATCCATCTAGACATATAACCACATGGGAAGGATCAATAAAAGTGGATGACAATATCGTAAAGATTTATAACCAAATTGACTATGTTGTTGTCCCAGAACATTACAAAAAACACCTAAACAATGCAAGGACATATTCTGGAACAAACGTAAACACTGACCACAGGCTGTTAGTAATTACTTTCAAGCAGTCAGTTAGTAAAATAAGATTTTATAAACCCAGACCAAAACCAGCAACAGACTTTACTGGCCTAAAAGATGAAGATATACGTAATACATTCAAAAACAAACTGACAAACAAACTTGAGCTTATACATATCAATGTGGAAACAGACCCTGTCCTACAACACCAGAAATTGATCGACAGTATTATTTCGGTAAGAAATGAAACTCTTCCAAATACAACAATTTCAAAAGGAACTTCTGTCCAATCATGCAACAACTTTCAGAAGAACAAAAGCAACTTAGACTCAATATTAACAGTAGCCACGATGAAGAACTAAAACGAGAATGAAAAACACAGAGAAATCATATGATGCATAAAATCAAAGCACAATCTATTGTCAATTATAAAAGCAAAATCGACAACATAGCAATGGAAATAGAAACAGCCCCAGACAGCATGAAAATATTCAAAGCTGTTAAAAACATTAAAAAGAAACATAAAGGTCATCTTATAATATCTGATGATGAGAGTAAAGTAATCTGTGATGACAAACAAATAGTTGCAAGAGTTAAAAACTTCTTAGAGAATAAGTACAAAGGGGACCAACAGATAGAACCATTCGAATACCCCGAATCAAGACTGGAAGAACCAATAACCGATCTTGAGGTTAGTGCAGCTATTTACCAACTTAACAATCATAAGGCACCGGGAATTGACACCATCAAAGCAGAGGAGCTAAAATGTCAAACTGAACCACACCTAGTGGCCATTGCTAATATGTTTAATGGAATGTTCGAACATAAAACACATCTTGATCTCGGCTCTGGTAAACTAATTTTGTTGAATAAACCAAACAAGAAAAAAGGACCACTAGAAAATCTAAGACCAATTGTTCTTCTTTCAACACTTAGAAAACTGCTCAGCGTATTAACACTCAACAGAATAAGATCGCAATGACTATGAAAATTTTTGTATTCTATTTTTGTAGTAAATACTACTCTTAAATAAAAGCCTTATCTCCAACGAGTAAAAATCTTTTTGAATTTTGAAAATCCATTAATATATAACAAAGTTATGCAGTTTCAAAGGTGTCATTTATTTGGATGACTCACAAAGAGAAAGAAAAATATGGAAAATATGGGACGCTTTTTCTGCATTTTATTCTGGTTTGTGGCTGTATCTCGTTTAATACTTGGAATTAGATATCAAAACTTGGCAATTTTATGGCAAAATTATCAGAAAATATGATGAAGAAATCAGAAGAGTTCTAACTTGTATAATTTTAGAGCTGTACTGTATGGCTAGGGTCAACTATAATTTTGTTTTATAATATACATAATATTGATCATTTGGAACTATTCCGAAGTGTAATTTTGTGTCTACAACCCATACACAAATGACATGAAAAATGCCTGCTAAATTATTATCAATCAGTCCCGTGAGACCATGGCTTATGTTATTTCTAGTATTTATTTGAGAGAGAGAGAGAGAGAGAGAGAGAGAGAGAGAGAGAGAGAGAGAGAGAGAGAGAGAGAGAGAGAGAGAGAGAGAGAGAGAGAGTTAATCCCTATGACATAACAATGAAACAATACCTTAATTTTTTTTAAGCGCGCAAGGATTTGTGTCATCAGTCATCGCGAACAAAGTTGCCAGATGGCCACGTGTGTGGTCAAATATATAATGTTGTTTCTTTTATTAAATTTTATTCATCTATTTTTGTCTCAGTGACATTTATCCTAGTCTAATCAATTTTCTGTTTGTTAAAATTTAGTTCATTTTAAGTGGGCCAGTCTTAATAGTGAAAGCCATATGATTTTCTATTTAGCCACGTGCGATGGGGGAGCAAGATGGCCGTCCCATATTTTCACTCATTGAAATGCAAATTGGGTTGATGTTTTTTGAGCATACGGGAAAAGTACTTATCATAATCCAATGAAATTTGAAATATAAATAGAAGAAATGTGCATATATAACTTTATGAGTGACAAAATCTCTCCTCTTTGTAGTTTTAGAAATATTGTACTCCAAAGAGTAAAAATCTATTTTTAACGGTCTTCTGGTAATCGCACAAGTTTTGTCGCATGACATAATCTAAAATGACCTCTTTTCTAACTGTGTGCCAACTTTCAGTCATATTCATCGATAAACAGCGTCGTAATTAATTTTTTAAAATAGCATGTATGGAACGGCTTCGTCCCATATTTTGTCGCAAATTTGGGCACTTCGTGAGCAAAAAAGAGGCCCAAAGATTTGTGCGGGATAGTCATTGCTAAATAAGATCAAAGGTGGAGGAATATCTGTCTCCGGCAGAGAGCGGATTCAGAAAAGATATGAGTACCAGTGACATTGTATGGGCTCATAGGTGGTTGAAAGTCAGAACTGAAAAATTCAAAGGAGAGTTCATTATATTGGGCATTGACATGATCTCTGCCTTTGATACAATCTGCAGAACAAAACTTTGAAGGTACTAAATTCATTTCTCGAAAAAGATGATATCCGACTAATAAGATCACTACTGGCAAACACTACAATTACGTTTACATCTGGTGTGGAAACAGACATAATTTCTACAATGTCCAGAATTAACTATTTATGTTCGCTGACAACAATGCCAGATGCCATCAATATCCTAAGTTAAATAAATCAAGATGTAACACATCACTCAGACAGCATTTCTTCAGTCATATGGAGATTGATCGTTGGAACACACTCAGTTTCAGTCGCTGAAGCTCCAGTCAGTGGCGCCTTCAGAAATTGTTTAAACAGCCTTTTGTCAGATTATATGTTCAATTAAGTTGAGATTCCAATCAAACTGAAAGTGATCAAGGAACCAATGGAAGGAAAATTATGTAACTGCAAAAGACAAAGTTCAAAGGAGCTGTCAAGGATACGAAATGGTACATGAAGTTGGACACCCAAGACCAGCAAAGGCATTAAAAGCTTAAGTCGCTATACTTTACTAAAACAGTATGAAAACATATGAATTTGAAGATTTGAGCATTTAAAAAATATCAAAGTTACACTCAACCTCCCGTGTAATTTTTTGAGAAACTTTCTCACGACTTATGTTTTGAAGACATCAATAATGGATGTTGACAAAATTTATTTTGAAACAGAGAAATGAAAAACATCCGACTCGGATAGAAGTGATAAATAGAGAACTTGAATAGTATGTCATTTTATGATATTATCCCACATGATACATCGTTGCTCATGGTTGTATATATATACAGTGCAGCACAAAAATCTTGAAATCATGGAAATCTAGAACAAATCTCAATTCCCTGTTTTAATCTCTCTATTATCATAGTACCAGCAAAACGAAAATCTCGAACATTGTTGAAGGCAAACACGGAAATCTCGAACAGAATAGACCTTAACATTCACATACGTAGATAAAATTCATTTGCATCTGTTTCTATTGAATGGAAACGAAAGCTGTCATCGCACTCCCTTAACTGTACTAATGTGTCTTCACGTATATTTGTGCATAGAGCATGAGTGTGTATGTGTGTGAATGGAGGGAGGGGTTATGGGAAGTATGTTTGACCAGTATCTTATGCATACGGCACTTCACTCTATCTAATGTGTACCAGTACCAGCATGAGACTGACCAATATGTATTAAAATCAAGGAAGTGATCAGGGATGGGGAAGATAGGGTGAAAAGAGGGGTGCCGGGGAGATGAGTGGCAGTGGTAGTGATAAGGGGGCTGCCAGAATCGTAAAGATAAAGGTGTCAAGTGCTGCGTGTGTAATCAACAATACTGACTTTGTATTTTTATTATTGTACACTGAAAGGGGAACATAATGCCATCTGTTATTGAATGAAACAAGACGCACTAAATGCTGCAACTCATTATAATGAGAACTTTAAGTTACCAAAGTCCATGTGTGCCAGCAACTGAGGGTGCCGAAACCTGAAATCCAGATTTGGTCAACTCTCGAAACTTCAAAATACTTCCCTTCATAAAGGGGATCTAAAACCTACTTTTCATTGTATCCTTTGCTACGTAGCTGTGCCATGCATGCAGGGTTGTATATACTGTACAAAGCCTAGAAAAATCTGAGATTTCAGAATAATAAATCATAACAAACTATAATAAATAGGTTGTGGTGGTTTTTGTAATAGTGGTTGCAGAGATGATGATGTGGTGGTGGTTGTTGTGGTAGTGGTGGTAAAGATGATGTGGTGGTGGTTGTTGTAGTAGTGGTGGTAGAGATGATGTGGTGGTTGTTGTAGCAGTGGTGGCAGGAATGATGACAATTGTATTAGTATTGGTGGTGGGGATGATGATGTGGTGTTGGTGGTGGTGGTTGTCGTATTGGTGGTAGAGATGATGATGATGATGATGATGATGATGATGTGGAGGCGGTTGTTTTAGTAGTGGTGGTATAGATGATGTGGTGGTGGTTGTTGTAGTACTGGTGGTAGGAATGGTGATGTGCTGGTGGTTGTTATTGTAGTGGTGGTAGAGATGGTGTGGTGGTTGCTGTAGCAGTGGTGTCAGGAATGATGACGGTTGTATTAGTATTGGTGGTGGGGATGATGATGTGGTGGTTCGTGTCATATTGGTGGTAGAGATGATGATGATGTGGAGGTGGTTGTTTTAGTAGTGGTGGTATAGATGATGTGGTGGTGGTTGTTGTTGTAGTACTGGTGGTAGGAATGATGATGTGGCGGTGGTTGTTACTGTAGTGGTGGTAGAGATGAGGTGGTGGTTGTTGTAGCAGTGGTGGCAGGAATGATGACGGTTGTATTAGTAATGGTGGTGGTGGTTGTTGTCGTATTGGTGGTAGAGATGATCTGGCCCTCCAGAAAAATGCGCGCCATGCGCATATTTCGCCTTCCATCACATAGTTTTGCATTTTTATGTTCCTCTGCATATGCACACATATTGCTTTAAAAAAACGAAATAATTTTAACAATAAATGCTAAAATTATAATAAACAAAGCAAAAAGGTAATTGCGAGTGGCTTCCCTTGCCAAAATGACTTAGTTTAAAGACGCCTTGCCTAGCCGCTGAATACTGAGAATAGGTTCTATTTCATAAAAATGTCTAAGAACGGACAAAAAACAAGTGCTGGGGATCGCCACAGGCAATTTCCGAACGACACGTTCGTTTCGTCAAACAGGAAATTACTTTTCTGTAAGGCGTGTAATTCGGTGTTGGATCACCCTAGAAAATCCAGCATTGACCAGCACATGGAGACCGAAAAACACAAGAAAAGGAAGGAGGCTTATGAAGTTGAGTCGACGTCTAAGAAGAGACAGTGCGTCATTGACTTGACCCAAAGTCAATCTCGTGCCTCTACTGTCGCATCGAAAGGTAAGTAGAATAGAAATTAATCAAGTCCCTCCCACTCCCGCCCAAGCCCAATCCCCCCTGTCCCTGTTCCCATCTAACTCAAACTCTAATTCTAACCACTTCTAACGTCCACTTTTTCTAGATCTAGATCTATGCATATTAGATCTAGATACAGATATATTTCTAGATCCAGATTCTACTAAGCCTCATGTCTGGTAGAAGTTGAGGAATGATGGTTTTAATTATTTTATGCATTGCTTTGCTATTCGGATGACCTACTACTAGATCTACTAGTCTACTGCTACTGCTACTACAACTGCACTAGACTACTATTACTTACTAAAGTTTCATTTGTGCTTTTACTTGATTTATGATTAAAGATTAGCATTCACTTTCAGTCCTTTTTTTCTCTTTACCATGTACAGTAGTTAAGTTTAGTGAAATAGAAAAAAAAAGCTTTTGGACTGGCATTCTGTAGGCCTGTACTGTATGGAATGTTATCCACCTTTTTTACTATATGACGAAACACAGTGTATTCTTCTTTCAGAACGAACTGAAGTATGCCAAGAATGGGTGGCAATGTGTGCGGCTGCCACTATTCCGTTATCTAAAACAGACCATCCTGCTGTGCAGCGCTTCCTCCAGCAAAGAGTGGTGAATTGAGGATCCATCCCTCACTCCGAGCAACTGCGAGAATGCTACCTTGCACGTGAATATGGAGCTAGAGTTGCCGAGATGAAAAATTTGCTCAAGGACAAGCCTGTAGCAATAATTACTGATGAGATGTCAGATGATAATGGAAGGTAAGAATATTTTTATTATTATTTTTTATATGCAGGACTTGTAGGCACATTTGCTCTAGCATATACTAACTATACTGACAAGATCCTCCTCCGAGGATTCAGTGGGGAGGAACTGTGTGGGTGGAGGAAAGGAGTGGGATCAATTTTAATTTACTGACACTTTTGTTATTAACTTCTACAGGTATGCCCTAAACATTCTGGCTGCCCCACTGGAGCTGATTGGAAATGAAGAGGTAGTGAAAAGTATGTTGATTGAGACGGTCTTCCTGGAAAATACAAATCACTCATCAGTGTCCCAAGCTGTTGTTGCTGTCGTCACAGCATTTGGTATCAGTTACAACAACATTTTGATCATCAATACAGACAACGCAGCTTATACTTATATATGCGGAAGGCATTTAAAATTGTGCTGAGTGGCCTCTTTCCCAACCCAGTACACATCACTTGCCTGGCCCATGTCATGAATTTGTTGGGTGATGCATTTAAGAAACCATTCAAGCTAGTCAACACGTTTGTGAAGAACATGAACGCTATGTTCTATAAAGCTGGTTCACGGAAATCAAGGTTCCTCGCCCACATGAAGAATTGCATGCCAGGGAAGACTGTGACGATGCCCCCCAATCCGATATCCACAAGGTAGGTTTATAATATCGTGCAGGGAGTTTATCAAAGTAGAGCAGTAAATTTGGTGGTGTTCTAGGTCATATTGTGTGTCATTAGTAATGTCAGCTAGGCATGCTGGTCCCTCATGATCAGCTCTGTATTTCTGAAATGCAAGGCAGAACTCCTACCATCTCATCTCCTACATTCTGAATTTGTGTTCTACAGCATTCCAGAGATCTAGACAATAATAAGAAATGGTCTTTTACTAATGTTACTTTATAAAATACAGTAGAATTACTTTAATTCAAAATATGCTAAACTAAAAAATATTATACACCGCAAAGAAATTAAAAAATTGTACGAGTTGGTTTTAAGCCTTCGTGCAAGGTGTGTGGTCTTGGCCTTAGCACTGAAATAATCAGTGACAAAGCTGAATAAGCAAATTCTTCACATTACCGTCCGTGAAAAACAGGGAGAGAAAAAACTTCCTTAAACTGAAATCATTTGCAAGGTCTCCAAAATTTCAGTTTAAAGTAAATATACTGTAGTTTATTGACTGACTGATTGTAAGAGGTTGTCAACTATTTTTTTTTCTCCTGGTATAGGTGGAACTGCTGGTTTGATTGTGTCAAATACCATGTTTTGCACTTCAACCATTACGATACCTTTGTGTCATCAGAGATTAATCTGAGCAAGTCGTTGGCACCTGACTCTCTCAAGCAGCTGATGGACATGTTTGCAGACGACCGCAAGGCAGCACTTCTCCTTCAGCAGATGAAGTTTGTGGTTGAATAGAGTGAAATTTTCGTCACAGCTTTGAACATATTTCAGAGTCAGCAGCCTTGAAGGTATGCATTGTTATATCCTTGTGCGTGGTAACCATGAACTATAAATTCCAATTACTTCACTTCTGAGCTGGCAGTTTAATGCGGCCGCAATGGCATAATGTGGTCGCATAATCTGTTATTTTCCTCACATTTCAGCATAATTTAGACAATTCACCATGGTTTTATGCATTTTAGAAGTGAAAAATATGCGTAAAGATTTAGTTTTAGAAGGTTGAAGGTAACGGGTCATAGGTAAATCAAACCGTAATGCGCACCGTTAGTGTTGCATTCCTTCTTGCCAATGCGATCAGCATCAGATTTCAAATAAGAAAAACAGAAAACAATAATGATCTCTCTCTCTCTATCTATTTATACATCTCTCTTTCTCACTCTCTCCACCCTTTCTCTTTCTATACTATGTGTGTGTGTGTGAACTCTCTCTCATTCACAATTGGTTGGATGGGAGCATCACCCTTGGATCATATACCTATGTAAATCTTCTGCTTGTTTGTTCTCAGTTATTTATAATTTAGTTTAAGATATCTTTAGGTTATGATTTTGATTTATATTTGTCCTTTTTAAAAATCTTTTCCTATTTTAGGCATGGTCTATGCTGCAAGATCTTGACAGCCAGTTTGGTGCTGGGGGTTTGACCGCAAGAGAGTTGTCAACGTTTTTGCAGGAGGATTTCACCATGACAGAAAAAGTTGCCCTCCAAAACCTCTTCAGCCAGGCTTATGCATTTGTAAATGCAAAACTGGAGAAGTATATGACTGCTGAAGGACAACCAGGCATGGAGTTTCTGCAGCAGATCAGGTTTTTCAGCCCTTCTAAGCTTTTATTTTTCTCAGAAGTTGAAGAGTTAAGGGAACTGAAGCTCCTGCAGGATGTTCCCCAGTCGGAAATAAATAAGTATTTCAGAAACCTTGGCCCGGAAGCTTTGAAAAAAGCTGTTGGTCCAGTGAATATCCATCATTTTTGGAATTCTGTGGCAGAGGAAGTTAATGCTCTTGCATCAGTTGCAAAATAGTATATATGCGCCACCATCAACTCCGCTGATGCTGAGAGGAGTTTTTCAATATACAATTTTATTTTGTCAGACAGACGTCGTAGCCTGAATAATGACTCGATGAAAAACCTGACATTCTTGTGCTACAACAACTTTGTGGGTAGTGATTTTTTGTTGTAATTTTTTTTTTGTCATTGACTTCTTTTCGGACCACTTGTAGCATTGTGGCAATTTTTTAATTTATTTTTTTTTTTTGTCGTTTCTCCTGATTATGGGATTTTTGTACTAGGGAACATATTGATATCTTAGAATTATAAAAACATCGTACATTTCACATAAAAATCAACAGAAATGTCTAAAATTCGAACATTTATGACCCTCTACTAGCCATTGAAAAAAAAAAAAATTTCCCCAATTCAATTGCATATTTTCCATTTTTCGCTCGATTTTTAGGACTTCGCTTTTTTTAATTGTTCTAAAAATATTAGAATGGAATGCAATATACTAAGCATTTTCTTGTTTGCAACAATATATAAAATGTATGTTTCATCAATATG
Source organism: Berghia stephanieae (assembly GCF_034508935.2). Classification (NCBI taxonomy): domain Eukaryota; kingdom Metazoa; phylum Mollusca; class Gastropoda; order Nudibranchia; family Aeolidiidae; genus Berghia; species Berghia stephanieae. The sequence goes on along the minus strand of NC_088360.1, from coordinate 62,378,604 downwards.
AACCCAGTTTATTGATATAAACGCATATTTCTCAAATAGCATTGTTGTTCAATCTTTGGAATTGATTTTCTCGAAACTTCGAAGCTAGAGCTTTGAGATTTGGCATATGTATGCTCCCACTACTGTTACAAATAACTGGCTATTTAGGTTTGTGATAAATGGCTTCTTTCTTTTTTTTTTAAAAAAATGGTTATATTCAGAAAGTTTTCACATTTTTGCATCTTTTTGGAGCAAATTATTCAAAATTTTCATAAAATGAAAAATCAATGAACTATATACGATTTAACTAGCCAGCTATTTGTAACAACACTACCAAGTATATTCCAAGTTAAATGGATCAGATTGGACAAAAGATGTTGAAATGGTGGAATTGTCTCTGGGTGTCGAGCCCCCTTAACCTTTGATGTCTGGTTGAACCCGCATGCAATTTTTTTGGCAATTTTTAGGTCGAGTGATTTGCATATTTTTTGCATATTTTGCTCCTTTTTGCATGCATATTCACTTAATCTTGACGCATATTTTTCACTTTTAAAATGCATAAAACCGCGGGGCCAGGATGATGATGATGATGAGTAGGTGGTGGTTGTTGCCGTAGTGATGATGTGGTGGTCGTTGCAATTGTATTGGTGGTGGGGACGATGGTGTGGTGGTGGTTGTTGTAGTAGTAGTAGTGGTGGTGGTGGTAGGAATGATGATGCGGTGGTGGTAGAAATGATGATGTGGTGGTAGTTGTTGTAGTAGTGGTGGTAGGAATGATGATGTGGTGGTGGTGGTTGTTGTAGTGGTGGTAGGAATGATGATGTGGTGGTGGTGATTGTAGTAGTGGTTGTAGAGATGATGATGTGGTGGTGGTGGTTGTTGTAGTGGTGGTAGGAATGATGATGTGGTGGTGGTTGTTGTTCTTGTAGTTGTGGTGGTAGGAATAATGACTGTTGTAATAGTATTAAGTGGTAAGGATGCTGATGTGATGGTGGTTGTTGTACTAATGGTGCTAGATAGATGTGCCGGACATAGTGGTTGCAGTTGTGGTGGTAGAGATGATGATGTGGTGGTGAATGTTGTTGTAGTGGTGGTAGGGATGATGACGGCTGTAATAGTATTGGTGCTGGGGATAATGATGATGTTGTGGTTGTAGTAGTGGTGATAGAGATGATGATGATGATGATGTCACAGTAGTTCATGATTGCATAAACTTCTTAATTCCAAGTAGTAATATTTTGGTAATTTTAAAAATTTCGGGACAATGAGTAAACTACCGTATTTACCAGGACATTACTTATTTTTCAAATCTCTGGTTTCGCAGACCTGTTGAATAACACTTGAAAAGTAGAGCAAATTTCCTTCCTCTTAAATTTACTAGAATTATTTTTTTTTCTTTTCATATATTATAAAACTTGAAACTGGAATCAACCCACTTTGGGAGCTGTGAAACTGGATTTCCGGCATATGCAAAGCCACCCATATTTACCCCCTCTCACATTCTTGATATTCTTTGTAATATACTCAACACAAAAAACTCGAAAACACAATCTTTAACAAATAAGCCTAGTCCCAACTTGTTCGAAATTCCCATGCTGCACTGTATATAAAACATTAAAAAACATGTATTACACAGCATAATTAGACTGGTATACTTCGATCTCTTTTATTTTAGGATATAAAGAATATCCCTACTTTTTTGTTGATGTTTTAAAGCTAAAATATTATCTTATTTCTCAATCAAATCCAACTCAAATTAAGATCCAAGAGGGTAGTGCAGATTGCAATAACATAGAAATTGATGATGATGTGATTGATCACCAGTTATTGGTTCAATAAATGTGTAATCAAGAAATGAAAGCAATATCAGAGACAGAAGAAGCAAAAATGAAACTGAATAAGATGAGTTCAGGAGGATGTCCATCCCAGAAATTGTATGAATAAATCTTTTACCTGGTGATATTAAGCCAGTAATTTAATATTTATTTGAAAAGTGTTTGTTGAGTAAGTTATAAAATAAATGATCAATTTCAATTAGTTTTTTTTAATTAACAACTAAAAAGCAACATAAGTTATGCCCACTCCCTTTTTTTTACTATTTTATCTTTTAAATCAAACCAATTAGTTTTCGTCATGAGGGGCATGGTAGATTAAGGGCTAATATAGTTCAGCTTTCTTTGACTTGATCCACTTTCTTATATCCAATGTGTGATAAAATACCACATAGCCAGTGATATGACATAAACTTAATAACAATAATAAAACAGAAATTTAGCATAAGTCATGCCAGATTATATAGGCCAGTAATTGGATATACATCAGTTGGCAGTCATCACATGGTCAACAGGTCTTTTTCTTTTGATTAAAACATTCAATTTACAACAATTTACAATTTACGACTTTACAACCAAAAAAAATTAATATCTGAATGGGTAAGAACTACAGAATTTCATCATTAAATCTATACTTGGAATATAGATCGAGAATGTAAATTTGATGAAGAATTGTTGGTGCTTTTATTTGAATTAGATCTTAACACTCCTGATTGTCTATCAGTTCTAGACTGCTCTTTAGGGGGAATCAGTGTAAAACTGTCCACTTGAGAATGTTGCCAATTTTGAAAGAGAAGGTGTCCATTTCCTGTATTCTTATTATTATCCCTTTCATCACCTTGGTATACGTGGCCATTACTGAGAAAATTGGCATCACTCTTGGAATGTGGTAAATGATGCACACCCACTGGATGTGTAAAATTATGTAAGTCATTAGTGCTGTGAACATATGGTAAAACCTCCCTCAATCGAATGGCTCGATTTTGGTCGTACTTTGCCTGGAAAAAAAAAAGATTTAATTAAATAATATTAGTCATGTATTCATTTATACAATGGAATTTGAAAAACTCAAATCAAAACTATCAAATTCGACGAGGAGAATAAAATCCACTATAATTCCCCCCCCCCCCCCCCAAACATATACACATATACATACAATTAATTTTGGGGTGGATGGGGCAACACCATGGCATTCAATGAGGTTTTTTAATGCCAAGAGATATGCCTCTATTTTGAGACATATCTCTAAATCATCAACTATCTGGCAGGTTAAGTATGATTGAGAGTTTGAACATGACTTTGTCATTGGACACATGAACAAATGTCCCCAGTTAAACCCTGCAATACATTATCAATCCCAATCCCCAAAATTTTCTGACCTCTCTATCCACTCTGCAATGGATTGATAGCTGGATTCAATGTCAAATCTGGTGGAATATATTCTGCGATAGACAAACATTTAACAAACACTTTAAAGTGTTTGGATTAATATGAAAGAATTAAAAAGCTCTACTAAATAACCATAAGGGAGGGGGGGAGGGAACAAAAGAAAAGGAAAGTAAACAAACAACGGAAAAGAAAAAAAAAACAAGAAAATAAAATTCCAACCAAACAAACAAAACCCATTTCCAGCGCAGAGCCTTGGACAGTCAAACAAATAATAAACACTGAAACAAAACAATAAAAAATGAAGAATAAAAAAAAGAACCAATACAAAAAAAAATGATATGAAAAATAGAAAAAATAACACACACACACACACACACACACACACACACACACACACTCACACACGCAACCATAAAAAATTATAAACAAAACATTTTTAAAACAGTTTGCTTTCTTCCCGTACATTGGAAAAATATAAGAGGATATAAATTATCAAAGACATGGTCCGGAGATGACCAGAAGGAGAAAAGAGAGAAACTTATGTGTGAGAGCCAGGCTTCAGACAGCTACTAATGATTATTACTTTATTTTAGGAGTAACCATGATCTACTCCAGCTCAAAAGTAGAAGTACCCCTAAAAGGAAATGTCCCTTGTAGCAATGCAATCAAAGAGATACCACTCACCTTGTTATATGTTAACACTCCAAATATGGCTACCAACATGCCAACAATATTCATTGCAGATACTGGGTTTTGCAAGATAATTAAAGAGCCGCTTATAATCACAATTCTCTTGGTAGCATTCGCCACAGCATAGCTCAAAGGTGACACCATTGCAAGAACAGTAAATGCAAATATGTTGTGCAATGTGTTGAAAAGCCCAGCAAGAAATAACATAAAAAAGGTAGGCAATACATTTCCACTGTTCATCTGAAACGAAATATGATAAGTTATGTTGACTACTACTACTACTACTACTTGACAGTATGCAGGGTGGTAACTGTTAGTAATGATGTAATGTTATGAAATGAAAAGTTTCATTAGTCTAAGAATGATGGAAGGATAGATAGAACAAAACAAATGTAGGTCTATTTTTCAAACAGATGATTGTTAGAACATTTCAATTTAAGTGTCAATTACAAGACAATGAATCCGTAGACATCAATTTTTTTTGTTTTATCTTACTACCAGCCATCTTACCCTCAATTTCGTTTGCGGCACTCATAGTTAATCCAAAAATTGGAGTAGTTATATCTCATTAGTGTGGTGGTAATAGTAGTAGTAGTAGTAGTAGTAGTAGTAGTAGTAGTAGTAGTAGTAGTAGTAGTAGTAGTAGTAGTAGTAGTAGTAGTAGTAGTAGTAGTAGTAGTAGTAGTAGTAGTAGTAGTAGTAGTAGTAGTGGTAGTAGTAGTAGTAGTAGTAGTAATAGAAATAGTAATAGTAGTAGTAGTAGTAGTAGTAGTAGTAGTAGTAGTAGTAGTAGTAGTAGTAGTAGTAGTAGTAGTAGTAGTAGTAGTAGTAGTAGTAGTAGTAGTAGTAGTAGTAGTAGTAGTAGTAGTAGTAGTAATAGTAGTAGTAGCAGTAGTGGTGGTGGTGGTGGTAGTAGCAGCAGTAGCAGTAGTGGTAGTAGTAGTAGTAGTAGTAGTAGTAGTAGTAGTAGTAGTAGTAGTAGTAGTAGTAGTAGTAGTAGTAGTAGTAGTAGTAGTAGTAGTAGTAGGTGTGTGGTGGTGGTGAGTGTGTGTGGTGTGTAGTAGTAGAAGTAGTAGTAGTAGAGTAGTTGTAAGTAGTAGTAGTATAGTAGTAGTAGTAGTAGTATAGTAGAGGTAGTAGTAGATAGTAGTTAGTAGTAGTAGTAATAGTAGTAGTAGTATATAGTAGTAGTAGTAGTAGTAGTAGTAGTAGTAGTAGTATAGTAGTAGTAGTAGTAGTAGTAAGTAGTATAGTGTAGTAGTATAGTAGTAGTAGTAGTAGTAGTTAGTATAAGTAGTAGTAGTAGTAGTTAGTATAGTAGTAGTAGTTAGTAGTAGATAGTAGTGTAGTAGTAGTAGTATAGTAGTAGTAGTATAGTAGTAGTATAAGTAGTAGTAGTAAGTAGTAGTATAGTAGTAGTATAGTAGTAGTAGTAGATAGTAGTAGTAGTATAGTATAGTAGTAGTAGTAGTAGTAGTAGTAGTAGTGTAGTAGTAGTAGTTAGTAGTAGTATAGTAGTAGAGTAGTAGTAGTAGTAGTAGTAGTAGTAGTAGTAGTGTAGTAGTAGTAGTAGTAGTAGTAGTTAGTAGTAGTAGTAGTATGTAGTAGTAGTAGTAGTAGTTTATAGTATAGAATGTAAGTATAGTATTAGTTAGTAAGTGAGTATAAGTTAGTAGTATATATATTTATAGTAGGATGATATTTTTTTACAGTACACTAGTATGTCAGACTGTTATCAACAACCTATCACGTATACTCTTAAATCTCTATTTCACGCAAGTGCCCGTTCCTCGAGTTTTGTTTTCATTTCCTCCTTAAATGTAATACACGTTATCATAACCCCCCCCCCCCCCCCCCCATGCCTCCACCAACCCCTTCGTATTGTTTAATCTCTCTCTCTCTCTCTCTCTCTCTCTCTCTCTCTCTCTCTCTCTCTCTCTCTCTCTCTCTCTCTCTCTCTCTCTCTCTCTCTCTCTCTCTCCATATTTACCCCATGTTTCAAATCAGACTGCCACTATCATCGCATCCCTCTCTTCCAAAGTACTTAAATTGATAATTCGATTACGATCTTTAGAGGACGTATAATGAATATATTTGGGCTCAGTCTCTACAAATATATTAAGGCTGTGCATCTCCACAAACACTAGTCACGTCTACACTAAAACAAGAAACCTATTTTCTCTATGTCCCTCACACAAAAAGTCTTTTCCCTAGCTTTTCTTTTTCTTTTGTTGATAAGGAGAATTCAGCACATATTCTACACAGTCTATCAGGTGGTTTAAATGAGTCTCCAGTGAATGCTGAATTATAAGTGATTTCTTTTATATCTGTTAATTATGTAATCTGATACTTTGTAACAAGCAAATAGTAAAACATGACTGTATGAAAACTTCCAGTAAAACACTTTACATAATAGATAAATATGGCACTAAATCGAAATATTTTTTCTAAAGCGGATTCTCCACAGAGAACACATTCAGATGATTCATTTGAGCACAAATGTGAACATTTAGCATTTAGATTCAAAATCGCTCATGCTGCTAACTTTTTTCAAAACTTATTGTCACAGTAAAGGTTGTTCACAATAATCTTATTAAATTTTATTTTATTAAGAACTGAATTCATCTCACTCCAGTTATATTTCGGTAGGCTTAGATAAACTTTACCTTCTAATATTAGATCATCTTTCCTTTTATAGCCTTCCCTCGAATTAATTTCTAATTAGTGAATACTTTTCGTTCTACATTCTGTCACATAGCTACTTATTATAAAAGCTGATAGGTCTAACATTCTACACTCACTTCTCTCTACAATCTATGCCGGACGGCCAGCCGCTCCATTCCTCATATATATTTGAAGATTTTTATCTTTTGGTACTTTGTGGATATTTTATCTCCACCATCAAGACGCCGGAGCTTTTACCTTTGACGGTGTAATCCTTAACAATTTAAGGATCAAACCTGAGCCCACTGTCGAAGAAATACCTGGATAAGCCCTTCCCAATTGCCTGTAAGTGGAACTTTACGAGCCTGAGCCCGTTATCGGAGGAATATAGAACCCACGCCTGTCAACTGCCTGGAAACGTAACCTTACGAACCTGACATTATATCATCATAAGTTACGTAATATATTCACATTTCTATTTGTAACTACCACAATCACTATTTATCTCTTTTAATTAAATTTCATCTTTCTTTTTATTTCATCTTAAACAAATCGTTAATTGTTTTTCATTTATAGTAACTAGTAAATTCTGGAGCCTCATTCTACATATCTTTATGCATAGTCGAGTAGCTCTTTACTCACTTGAGACCATGACACTTATATCAAAGACAAAGACTTTAAAATAGGGAACCGGTTAAAAAAAGAAAACTTCATGGATCCAAACCAGAGTTATTAATTAAATTAATCACATCACTCACATCAAATTTGATACCATTCCAAGAGCGATAATCAGTTATATTTAACTAATATTATTACCCAAGTTGCAAACCAAGAATCAATAAACATTGCACAGAAACAAACCTAAAAGTGACGATTAAATAAATAAAATAATAACGGTGAAAATAAAAAGAATCACTGAAATTAAATGGTTTAGGGAAAAATAGGGGGGTTTTTCCAAGGCAAAAATTGCACCACAATGATGCCCTGCACGCGCATGCTACTCCAACGCCCTGCCTGCATGCCTATCGTGTCACGGTCAGTTACGTTTTCCCCGAGAGCAAGGGTATCAGGTGTCAGGTGGTCAGCCTGGTGTGAGGCGATTGAAGTAGCTCTCAAATATGACACTGTGGCTAAAAGAGTGAAAACTTCCGATAAAAGCATTCATTCACCTTTTCATTAGAAGAAAAATATTTATTTCGCATTCATAATTTCCGGTTGAGTTTCAACCAGATACAGATAATCAATTGAACGCAAAAAAGAAAACCGGAACAATGTATGTGTCGGCAGCAAAATAGAAAGAAACGGCCCGGTCCAATATACGCTATGTGTGTTAGTTGATTACTGACTACGTTGTGTGTGATCGACAACTCGCGAACACGAGACACAATCAGCGACCGACACTCGGCACAGACAGCACAGTAGGCAGTGAATATGTGCACGTCCGAGAAATGTGGATGTCGTGATAATTAACCAGTAGATTTTTAACCAATCAAAACACGAGATTCGTGACACACCCTCAGAGCCCTGACCCGGATATGGCATTCGGACATGGCTAGGTGGTTGTTTATAAACAATAGTAATGGGTGTGTAGTCTTAGACTAAGCCTGATGCAGAATTCTTTAAATTAAAGAAAATATGGGTAAAAATTGTCAATGGGGTAGTGCTGGGTCGAGTTTGAAACGATCAAATCGAGCGGGTTTTCGATCGAGTCCTCTAAAATCGAGTCGGTTTCGGGCGGGTTTCGAGTCAGTGACGTCATCGAGCAGTGATTCGTTTGAAAAAAAAAAAACACGAGCATCTCGGTTGCCACAGGAAACTTCACAGTCCCCTCCCTCTCTTATGTCTGTGGCTGGCTTGACTGCAGCTGGTTATGATGGGGCTGCCAGATGGCCAAGTTCAAAATTGGTTACTAAGAAATGTTTTTCTATTATTATTCATTTTTTAAAAAAAATCTTTTATTTAAAAAAAAAATGAAAAGATAAGTTTTATCCAACTGTAGTCGATTGTTTTATTAATTAAAATCAATGAGTTTTTCAAGGGAGTCAGGATGATTGTGGTGTTTGATAATGTGAGGTTCTATTTGACTATTTGGCCAAGAAAAAATCTGGCTGTTTGGAAGCCTTGATTTTATTTATTTTAATTAATTTTTTTTTTATGATCGTTCGTCGCATCACACGCACACACCCACACACGCACGCACACACAGGCACACACACGCACACACACACACACACACACGCCATCAAAACTGCATCAGTTGTTGATTTGGTGATGGGGTGGCACGTCAACCCCCCCCCCCCCCCCCCCCCTAATCAGAGAAGGAATACAGCGATATTCACCTTGACATATTTCATATTTATGTCGCGCCAAAAGTTGTCGGGTGTAACCTACATAACCGCCCCCACCTCACATTTGTCACTGGTCGTCATCGAGGCGCGCGCTTTCTTGCTTTGTCGGTTACCTTTCATCACACATGTTCAAATCTTTATCTTATAGCCTATTTAATACTGCTATTAATTTTATTTAAACAGGTGATATTACGGTTGTTGCCTTTCCTGCTCTCGGCTTAGTTAGGTTGCTTTAAAATTTGGGCAGGAATATGAATATTTAACATTGTTACTTCCTGTTTAGTTTTTTTTGTGTATGTATGTATGTATGTGTGTGTGTGTGTGTGTGTGTGCTGTTGTTGTTGTTGTGGCTGTTGTTGTTTTGTTGAGTTTTGGGGGTTTTTTTTTTTTGGTTTTTTTTTTTTTTTTTTGGGGGGGGGGGGGGGTGCTTTTCTGACATCCAAACACCAAACCCGAGACTATTTATTTATTTACATTTAGTTACTTTGTTTGGTTTCTTTTTTTTCTCTTCATTTTGTTGTGTTTTTTTTTTTTTTTTGGTGTTTTTTTTTTTTTTTTTTTTTGTTTGTTTTTGTTTCCTTTTTTTGGGAATGGGAAGAAGGGGTAGTTTTATCCTTAGTCTTTTTAAAAGATGTATGGGATTACCTAACTTGGAACGCACAATAGGGATCGGCGTCGTTTCTGAGTTCAGTCAATTTGTTTTTAATTTTTTTTATTGCTCAGTCCATTAAAGTGGAAGTAGGTATGTAGCTGGGTGGACGCTATTTTAGATCAACGGAAAGCACTTTTCGATTTACTAGCATCCTATTAAAAGTTTGGGGTCCCAATAGCTCAGTAGGTAGTGCACTCGCTTAACATGCAAGGGAACCGAGCTCGATTCCGGGTGAAGTAGATACATATATTCTGACCCCTTGTCTACCTAGTAGTGATTGGGAAGCAAAGTCTGTTAAATCTGGCGGAAAGTTCCTTGCGATAGACTAATGGGCAATTGCTTTCGTAAGTTTTCCGATATGGAAACCGGACTGAACTCCGGCTTCATCGGGCCCAATAGCTCTGAAGAAGTACTTTTTAAAAAAAAGATTAAAAGCATGCATTTGTTGCGATCCTTAATGTTGTGATTATTAGTTGTTCTGTGGCTCAGCGGTAAGGTGTCTCTTCTTGTCATAAATCAAGCGATGTTAAGCGTTGTAAGTGGTCGAGTGGGTGACAGTGATCCTGGAAAATTCTGATCCCGAAGTTAAGTCCTTGTGTAAGGCACTTACCACACATTACTTTACTCGACTCAGGTGTGAATGTATAACTATCTATAAGCAGTGACGGATACTATTAAGAGTTTTAGTACAAAAAAGACCCGAAACAGGCGACTGGTACTTTATGAAATGGATGTAGGTTTGTATGGCCTGCTAGGGGGAAAATTGAATTATTATGAAGTTCATTGATCCGTGGAAATGAGCTTTGAATTCATACACCTGCTTGACCACTCCGATTCCAATATAAACGACTGATTAATGTTCCCATATTATAAACTATAGTTAGCTGAAAATCTTTCTCTGTCGGGTCCCCAAAAGTATGGAATAAATTAGACAAAGAAATCAAAGACGCTCCCGAGCTTTAATAATTTTAGGATTCTTTTGAAACTATTCCTTTTCAGATAAGTTAGCAATAGTATTTGTTTTGTTTTTTTTTCCTAGGTATTGTCTTTTAGGAGCAATTTGTGAATTCTGCGAGCTGTTTTGATTGATGATTACATTAACATGTGTTGATATTTATTTTATTAAGGTGATGATGATGCTGGGCTGCTGCTCCTGCTGATAATGATGGTGAAGATAAATAAATTATAAAAATAATGATAAATAAAATTCCCGTTATTCATCCCATAGGGGAGGTTTTTCTCTACGGTCTATTCTAAGGGAAGACTGGAATAACCCAGGCGTCAGCCACAGTGCAGCGCCGCAAATTGAGCTAGGACGAGGTGACTTGCTCAAGGCCACACAGTGCAGCGGCGGGTGATCGAACTCGGTACCTTTGGGGTGCGAACCAAAGACCGAACCGCTGAGCCACGCTGCCCCTAATGATGATGATGATGATGATGATGATGATGATGATGATGATGATGATGATGATGATGATGATGATGATGATGGGAACTAACAAATTACACAGGCATCTAACATTGAAACATTCCATATTCAAAGCTAACGTTTTACTTTACTGTAGGGTAGTGTTCATTGATAGATGGATGCGTGTGTGTCATAGAAATAGCCATAGTGTCTGTCTGTCTGTCTGTCTGTGTGTGTGTGTGTGTGTGTGTGTGTGTGTGTGTGTGTGATATTCAACCTTTAGTAGGTTTAATGAAGTCTTGTCACACACGCGTGATACACCTACACGAATTTCCCTGCCACCCAGACACACTAACATCTGACAAGAAATGAGGGCTGTGGAAGAACCACAGACTACCGTGTGCAAACGTTGGCGATTGGTATCGGATGGCAAACTGTGATCGTTTGATATGATTCGAAACACTCGTTACTCGTTACCCTCAACTCGCTCGGATCGTGATCGTCTCAAGTCTCAAGATCGTCTCAAGCTCGTCTCAAGTCTCAAGATCGTCTCAAGCTGGTCTCTACTCGTCAACTCGAATGATCGTTTTATCAACTCGCTCTTCCGGAATTGAGATCGGACGGTGACTCGTGGCTTCGCGCTCGGATGTCGATCGAGTAAAAGCGATCGAATAACCCAACACTACAATGGGGCCTTTGTGACAGCGACAGTTGATATCCGGAGAGATCGGGAGGCGTACGATTTTTTCCTTTTATCAAGCCGTGGATCGACAAACCTCGATGCAAGCGATGGATCAGGGCTTGCGCTCGCCCTCACAATCAGCTGAATTTAGCGAAGATCAACAAGAACCGTTACATTTGTTCTAAGGTAAGTTGATATTCAACACAGTTTATATCAATCATTATCATATTAAAATTGATTTTTTAATTTTTTTTTGCCAGAGTTTGTTTTATGATTCTTTCGGTAAACATCATTTCTCTCTTTCACTTTTCACGTTGACTTCGAGTCTTGACTCCCGGCCAGTTGGTCTAAGTCTAAGTCTTAATCAAAATCAACATTGTAGAAGTAAGTAAAACGATCTTAGAGAATACTTTATTTGAGCCGTTCATTTATTAGTACAGTTTAAGACAAGTAGATACGATGTTTATCTCTTATTTACCGTACGGTGATAGATAATAGCCTGACGGTGTGTGGGAGACTATTTTCACCGTACGGTAATATCTTGGTGGACGATTTTCACCGTACGGTGAGAATAGTGTGGAAGGTTATATTCACTGTACGGTGATAAAAGTGTGGGAGACTATATTCAATATAATGGTTAGAAGGCTATATTCACCTACGGTGATAATAGTGTTGGAGACTATATTCACTATAATGGTGTGGAAGGCTATATTCACTGTACGGTGATAATAGTGTGGGAGACATTAACAGTAGATGTTACTGTTGTTATTCTTCTAATAATAACAAGAAAACAAGAGAAGATACATGTTTTACTGATGCTGTCAAATCAAATAATTTCATTTTATCTTTCCAACTTAAATTGCAGCATTTCAACGATGGTGAGCCGACTAAAAGATTCCCCGATCCTAACTTGCTCAGTCAAGTTATCGATTGGAACTCAATATCCAAAGTCAAGAACAAAATTAACACCAAGCAAACGTCGGCTTTAACCTCTGAGGTGAGGGATTCTGATCAGGGAATGGTATCAGGGTGAGTTTTTGACCGTTATCTCATGTGGCTATGCGTTTTTAAATTCTCAGTGTGTTTTCTTATTAATAATGACATTTGTTTCCTGAATTCAACAAATCAGATAGCAGTAGCAGGTTTAGGTAAATGAGTTGAACCCTGCTTTACTGTTTGAAAATATCAAGGGTGATAGTGAGTGTTGATCAATGTGTCTGATTTTGATGATCAGGTTGAAAAATAAAATTTCCACGACCCCCAAAATTGAGAAAAGGAAAAGTAGTCTTTTTTTCTCAGAGCCATAGGACCAATGTAGCCAGATTTTATTACTCCAGTTTTTACAGTGCATGTCATCCTTCTGGTGGGATGCTGCTAGTTTATCACAAAGTACTTTCCTCAAGACTCAAGGCCTAACAGACCAACCATCACTGTGTGAACAAGAGACATGGGTCCAGAATCGAACCAGTTCCCTTTGCATGTAAAGCGAGTGCTTTACCAACTGAGCTATCGGAACCACATAATTATATGTAAAAAAAAAAAAAAGAAGCACAGAACAGATTATTTTAACAGAGAGAAGATTTACAAGGAAAAAAATATCATCTCCCAAAACAATAACTATGCATTTGACTGTTTCCCTCCCAGCCAGGATAAAACCAAGTACCTATGTATGTAATCTCATTCCAAGACAAAGACAGAATGCAAGTTGGAAAACAGATATACAGGGATAGAAGTAGAAGACACAGTATGTACCTGCCCACTATGGAAGGCCAGGAACCCCAACCAAGGAGTATATTTAGCATTTATTTGCTTATTGTCTTATGTTTAGCTTTGAGATCTCGGGGTATGACATTCTGACTTGTTTGAGTCCCTCTGTGACTGTGTGTGCAATAAGTTGGGTCCTTGGAAAAAAGCTCTTTACTTACTTTTTCTTATCATAAATAAAAACCTGGATCTTTTATAAACAGCAATCTCCACTAAACATGCCAAAAACGCTTTACAAGGGGTCGACAGCAACACTCAACATGTAGGATGAGACACGACACTTTGGCGATATTGCACTTTTTTTTTTGGACAGTGACAACGCTGCTGACCAGTTACTCATTTTACACCCACATAAGGTGAGAAAATGTGAGTAAAGAGCCTTTCCAAGGGCTCAACTTTACACCACCCGGGATGCGAACCCAGACCTTTTGGTCCAAAGGTGTATGACCTACTCCAGACCACATAACCGGACTTATAAAATAAAACTACCTGGATGGTAATCTTACAAGATAGTCATAGCGCCTTATTGTCGTCATGTCTGGTCTACATACTCAATGTACCCCCACCTGGTGGATAAAGTCTTACCACAAGACCATAAAGTGCATAAACACATCAATGTCAGAAACGTTTACATTTTGTTCTTTTTCAGAGACGGTCATGAAAGAACACTAATTTTGAAGCAACCAATCCCGAAAATGGATCCGCACCAGAACCTATGGATACTGAAGTGGTCAACAGGGAGACTGAAAACAAAGAAAATGAACTAAAGGATAACAAGGAAAATGAACAAAGGGTTATTCCAAATTTAGGTATGACTTTAATAACACATAAAAGAAATGACAAATTGTATAATTTTTACTATGTGGAAAGAGCACAGTGAGCCTGTTGAACAGTTGAATGTTCAAGATTTTGGGCATCTGAAGTGCTGATTAGATACATCCTGCCACTCATGACTATATTTCACCACGCTCTCTGGAGGATCAAAATTTATCAGACATGGAAGTGCCAAATCCCAACAACTGATAGAAGTTTCAGATGACACAGTCTTCTCACCAATGAGAGGAGCCTAGGAAATAAAAAAAAAGAAGGCATGAAAAGAATAAGAATATTTTTAAAAAATCAATGATTTTATGAACATGTGATAAATTTATTTTAACCGCCTGAAAAAAAACATAGATTGTCTGGAGTCAAACAACTTGCTGCCTTGAGCAATTTCTATTTAAAATACTTTTCCCGGGCCCATTAGAATAGAAACATAAATGTTTTCTTCAATACCCTTCCTCTTGACTTGCAACTATCTTTTTAAAAAAGGCATAGATGTACAGGTGTCAGAGTCTTAATCTGCATATCCAAAATGTTGGGTATTAGATATGCAGGCTACCAGTCTCTATGTAGCTGGACATAAATAAAACACTGTTCATACATAGAATACCTATGACAGAGAAAAAACAAACTCCTAACTGGATAGTACTGTTAATGCAATTCCAGACATTGTAAGTGGGTAAAAGTAAAAGTGGGTGGTCTCAATAGATTCAATATTCTTACCCAGATTAATTACAGTTTGTTGATTTAGTCTCTGCTGGACAACTAATTGCAAAAATAATTTCATTTTATTTCAGATTCTAACATGACACTGTTAGCAGTGGTTGCAGAGAACTTATCACTGAAAGAAGAAGTCTTTTTGCTTAAGCAACAACTGAAGGAGTCTAAGAGACTTCACGCCCAAGAATTATTAAAAGGAGAGGAACTAAAGAGGCTGCTGTTGTCAAAAAAAACCCAAAACGGACGCAGATAAATGCAGTCACTCACTGACCATTGAACACCTGCACCATCACGGACCGAAAGAAGCTGTAAAGAGTTACACTTGTTTCGTGTATGAAGATTTTGTAAAAATATTCATCTTTGTAATTTACCATATCAACACAAATGAAAGCAACATGTTGCTTGCCCATTATAGATCAATTTTTACTTGTTATGATGAAATTGCGTCAAAATTACACTTTCTTGCATCTTGCCAATTTATTTAAAATATCAAGAAATGGTGCAGGATGTCTATTTAGGGCATGGATCAATTACTTGTATTTCAGGCTTGACAGTTTGCCAGTATGGCCCGATCGGGACACCATTAAGAATAACATGCTACAACAATTTTTAAAAGATTTTCCGGACACACTAGTTTTTCTTGATGGTATAGAGATAAAGACAAACAGGCCCAAGGCCTTAAAAAATCAAAGTCTATTGAATTCAGACTATAAGCCTTTTAACAATGCCAAAGTAGGCACATCAGTATATTGTTCATGGGATCTTCTGTTCCCCCTTCGAACCATATCCCTTTGTCTTGCTTTTCCTTTGATACTTTCAACTTCAGATCTACAACTTTCCCCGTATCATCTGGCACTCAAATGATTTAATAGTGTCGCAAGCGCTGTAAATCCCCTAAAATCAAACAATCTACCCTTGTAACAATGCAGATTGTTTTGTCCCAATGATTTGAATGCATTTTATTACCTGCTGTTCTCAATAGCTGCCATGACTGGTCGCAGCTTTACATTCCTACATGGTTTGGGAATAACCATGGAGGTAATGGGCTCGGGATCAGTTCTTGGGCCACAAGGTTTACTCCATTGTTGTGGAAGGCTTGTGTGCAGCTTGGATCTGTAGGTATATCTTGTAATCCAGCTTGCAGCCAATTCTTCAGTGTAAGGATTACTGCAACAACATGGGAACATTCACCAGATATGCTGCAAGTAAAATTTAAAAACAAATGAAAACAACACTTGTTTGTAAAACCTGCTCGAAATGAAAATTATATCACATATTTAGATAATGAGTCATATTATTTTTAAAATGGTGTATAGGATGGCTAACCCCTTTTTAAGTTGAATTAAAAAATATTATGCCAAATCGAGCTAATGGATCACACTTGACAAAGGGTATTCGAGGTAAAATGATGCTAGAAAGTGAATTTAAAGTTAAAATAATCAAAAATATTTAAAATTTAGATAATCACTCTACAATAAATCAATAAACTACATTCACTCTCCGCAATTAAAAATTAATCTAATCCAAGTCTCATATTTTTTCGTGCGGCTATGTGGTCTTGTGGTATGACACTCGCTTTTGGATTGGAAGGTCCTGGGTTAGAGCCTCACTCAGCGCATAGTTGAGTCCTTGGAAAAGGCTTGTTACTCACATTCTCTCACCGTACTCAGGTGTAAAATGAGTACCTGGCCGTTAACAGGGTGTCTCTGTCCGAAACAAAAAATGTAATATTGCCTAACAGGCGTCATGACCTGTCCTAAATGTTAATTGTTGCTGTTGGCCCAGAACCCATTGTAAAGCGCTTTGAGCACGTTTAGTGGATGCTGCGCCAATAATTTTTAACAAAATTTTTGTAAATAAATTCAATTCTTTGCATCTACAAACGCACTTCCAACATATTTTCTCAGGCGGTGAGTCACAAATATTACTATTTTAATTTCCCGCATAGCTCAACTGACTTAGTAATTGATTCCCTTGAAATAGCATAAATAATAATTGGTCTCTAACTCTAAAGCATCATATTTTACCTGATGGCCCAGTCCACAAATTTTATGTTTGCGTTTTATAAATATAAATATAATAAAAAGCATGTTTCCTTTTTTTTCTTTCATTTCTTAATCTAATTAAAGTTCTCTGTACCAAATCCCTGAAATGATTAACTCAGAAAGACTGAAATGATATTTATTTAGGGCCAACTGCCTAGAGAAGCAGTTGAAAAATTATGGTGGAAAGAACTTCAGAGAAAACTAAAATTCCTTAACTGGGCATCAAATCATAGTCATTGATACACTAAAGATGCTAATAAAAAAAAAATAATAATAATGATAATGATATGATCATAATAAGAATGATAACAATAGTAATAGATATTTGTGAGACTAAATAATGCAAGAAATTATGGAATCGATGTAAAAATGAAATACTTTCCCATCATTTTGGCACTCATAAACTGAGAGAGGCAACTTAATGTGATGCAAATTAAAATTACTTTAAATTTGTAAAAATAGACTTTAGTGATCATTGTCATCATGAACTTAGTACTAGTAATTCTGATAAACCGGTGATTTAAAAAAATTAATAAGGGCACTTAAGTTTGTTTATTTCTATCAATAAAACAAGATATATAGATATTTTTTAAATAATCGGATTGAGCCGATGCTATACTGAGCCAATGCAAACAACAGGGGGCACACATAAAACACAACTCTAACTCGCCTACACATGACAGTACAACTCTTTTGTTCTCCCTTTACTTACGTTCGCTTAACTCCCATCCCCACCACTTTTTTATGTAGTAACGCTTTCTACAAAACTGAATTCATGAAGACCAAGATGAAAAAGACATACGTCACCTAACATTTAACATTTCATTGAAATTAATCTTGTTTCACAACCCACATGACTGACTGACCGATGAGATGACTTGTCGACATAGCGTCGTGATAATTTACACAGTGCAGAAGAGGACGATGCATAGAAAAATAGAAATCGATTGTAACTTTAAACAGTAGTTTTAAAAATGAAACTCAGCTAAAATTGAACACTTACCCTGCTTTGTATGAGCAGTAGGCATCCACTGCCTTCTTTTCCCTCAAAACTCACGTCGTGGGGCTTCTCGCTCTTCGGTTGGCTTCGATAAACAGAAGCAAAAACATCAAAAATTTCGTTCTCCTTTTTAAATATTTTAACATACCTTTATAGGCAAAAAGCTTCCTCTCGTGTTTTTTTGCCAGGATGTCAAATATAGTAAATAATTTTGAGAAATATCCTCAGGGAGCTCGCTGACTGCCATCGTGATAGTGTAAGATAAAGAAAGAAACCAACATGAATGACCGAATCCGTGTCATGACTGTTGTCAAAAGGGGGTCAAGGTCAAGAGGCGCGGTTAATTCCCCCTGCACTACCCGTTTATTGACAAGAGAAAATGATATTACAGATCTGCCAAACTGAAAACGTCAATTTTAATAATTTATATGCCAATTTTTTTGTAATTTGACAGGGAAATTAGTAATTTCTAAAATCGTGTATGAACAACCACAATTTGACATTGATGATCACTTCAACATTACATCGTCATGCTTATCTGCGGTAGAAATGCTTTATTATTATTATTATTATTATTATTATTATTATTATTATTATTATTATTATTATTATTATTATTATTATTATTATTATTATTATCATTATCATTTATTATTATTATAATAATAATAATAATAATAATAATAATAATATAATAATAATAATAATAATAATAATATAATAATAATAATAATAATAATAATAATAATATCATTGTAGTTTAGGAATGCTTATTTAATTTATTATTATTATTTTTATTGGGCGTCAGAATTTACCAGCAAAATATTACTGTCGGAAGTCCGACAATTGTCGGAAGATTTACAGTAAAATTATATGGATGTATGTCGTGTGGGTGTGTCTGTCTGTCTATATATATATTGTGTGTGTATATATATATATATATATATATATATATATATATATATATATATATATATATATATATAATATATATAATATTTTAATATTAATATTAATTATAATTAAAAATTATACGGATGTATGTCGTGTGGGTGTGTCTGTCTGTCTATATATTGTGTTGTGTGTGTATATATATATATATATATATATATATATATATATATATATATATATATATATATATATATATATATATATATATATATATATATATATATATATATTAGACCTGTAAATGAGCTCTATAAAAATTGACTGAAACTCTTCGTAATTCGTCGTAGTGGAAAAATCCAAAGAATTGAAATGAAAGGTAAACAGCAAGCTCACTTGAACAAAACAATGGAAGAAAACTAATTTGCGCGGGAATTAATTAGACTATGTTACCATTGTTCCTTATAATTAGGTACTCAATCAGTGAAGAAACTAGAAACAGTCAACCAGTTTGTTTACAATGTGAGGCAATAGAGATGTAATGTAGGAATCCCTAACTTTTGATTTGAAGGTGTCTACACAACGCACTTCCGGCTTTCGCATTTTACTTTTTTCATACTTTTACCTCCCTCCAGGTAAATATGGTCAATTTTGGCTTAGACAAAACAGTGAAATTTATCGCTCAGCGGCTCAGTTAAAATTGGCTACCGTTGGGATCACGACAGGTTTGGAAAGTGAAAATATAATTTCACGAAGGCTGTGTGAAATTACACTGGGATGTGTTCAGACACGGCAATTCTAAAAAGTGTCGCTTAGACTTGGCAGTATGTATATCTATCGTTAGTAATATAAACGGCCCATGAGCTATGTGTAGCGCAGCACGTGTGGAACATTCCTAATTACTTTATGGTCCAACTACGATTCATGAATTCTTTCTTTCTTCATTTCTTTCTTTCCTTTTTTAAAATATTTTAATTTGACGAATTGACTGATTGCAGTTAATTGACTGAGAATTTACAGGTCTAATATTATATATAATATATATATTATATATATATATATATATATATATATATATATATATATATATATATATATATATATATATATATATATATATATTATATTATATATATATATATATATATATATATGTATATTTATGAGTGTTGGTGGGTACTTGTAGGTACGAAAGTGCTCGATAATGGTGGTTAGAGCTAATATATAATGTAAATTTTCACTCACATTTTTTTTGCCGAGACGACTCGTTTCTGTGTTCCTTACTACACTTCCTCAGTCGGCATAATCCATTTGCAAATGGATTATGCCGACTGAGGAAGTGTAGTAAGGAACACAGAAACGAGTCGTCTCCGCAAAAAAAATGTGAGTGAAAATTTACATTATATATTATATTATTTATATAATTATATATTATATATTATATATATATATATATATATATATATATATATATTTATATATATATATATATATATATATATATATATATATATATATATATAATATATATATATATATATATATATATATATATATATATATATATATTATACATATATACATATATATATATATACATATATACATATATAATATATATATATATATATATTATATATACATTATATATATATCATATATATATAATATATATATATATATTATATATATATATATATATATATATATATATATATATATATATATATATATGTATATATACATATATATATATATATATATGAGCCAAGGTCAAAAGGTGCCAATATTTTTTCTCAAAATAAAAGTGACATAATAGTCCATTCATGTTTCTATATGTGTAGCAAAAACCCTGTACTTCATGAAACAAAGGCCCTTTAGATAACTTTAAGGTCTAACGCAGCATAATATCGTCAACAATGCCTATAGGTTGCTGGTGTCACCTGTGACCGGTGACACCAAAATGAGACAAAAAACTCAATAACCAAATGATTTTTGTTGAGTATCAAACTTTATTTAGTAAGTTATAGACAAAAAGACACAATCAACAACAATCATGGTACAATAATATTACCAACTATTGGAGAAAATGTTGCTTTTTAGTGTCATCGGTCACAAGCAACATAGAATGCAAATATATTATTTCATAAAAATATTTGTGCATTAACAACAACAACAATATTGCATATGCTTATTACCAGCAATGTTCAGAAACTTTTGGAATAAAATGTTGGGAAATAATGTGACCAAAGCATATCTTATTTAGCGATATTGTGTCACTTGTGACATTAGACCGATGACACCATTACTTATGTCACAAGCAATACCAAATTGCAATTTCGACAATATATCATTAATTTCAGTCAAACCAGTGTAATAACCACAGTTAAATATGGAATATAATAGTATTTCAGAAACCAAAGACTTCAAAAATAGAAATATACATGGAAATTAGAGCATCTGAATGTGACTTGTGACATAGACCGGTGACACCATTACTTATGTCACAAGCAACACCAAATCACACTTTTGTCCATAATATATCATTATTTTCAGTCAAAAAAAGCACAATAACCTACTCTAAAATGAAATTCAATAATATTTTAAGAAACTAAATACTTTCAAATTGGAAATATACTTAGAAATAAGTAATACTATTGTTGCTATTACTTTGGTCAAAATCGGCACTAGAACGCAATTTTGCCTCAATAAATCAAGAATAGCAACTGAACACATGTAATATAGCCTGTTAAAATGTAATTCAACGACATTTCAAGCTTTGAAGAACATGAAAGCAGAAATACATTAGAAACTTCAAACTTAAGTGTCACCTGTGACATTTTAACCAATGACACCAATGGTCACGAAAAGTACCAGAAGTCACACAAACTCTAGATAAATATCAGCCATGGTAATGAATTCATGTAACCATACGGTAACATCCGCCCTACTGCTCAAATCTGATAGTTTGTAGTAATTTAGTGTGTTAATAGTAAATCAAATCAAATTTCTTGACAACCCTTCTTTTATCTGGATTCGTCAAAAGCTTGAGTTTTGTCTTTTTCTTGATTGACACAACCCTGAAACATAAAAAAAATTAGAATTACAAGGAAATAATTAATTGTGTCAAAATCAGTCTTATGTGAGATGTCATAATATCATATTTGTAAATAGAATAACAGCTGAAAACATAATTTTTTGGTGGCACTTTGTAATATCCAATATCAAGTGTTGCTTGTGACAATGTAAAATAGCGATGACACCAAAGTTCAACTTACCTTTTCTGCCTGGAGCCACGCTGGAAAGACAAATGAAAGTGCTGCACTTCAAAGACTGGTAAGAAGGGTGGATCAAAATTGCGAATCGCCATTTAACGAAACAAACTTCTACGTGTTCACGCATGCCGTGTTGCTTGTGACAAATGACACCAAAACCAATAAACCTCGATATCAGCAAAACGGTATACATTTACTCCAAGATTTGAATTCAGATAGTAAATCTATGCTTTTTTATCATAATAAAACATTTTATAAACATTAAAAATGAGCTTTAAAGTTTCGTGTCGGGTCTTAGTATTGGGCTGTGTTTGATGACACCAAAGGTCACAAGCAACACCAACTTTTTAAGAACTCTATATGAAACTTAATCAGATATGTAATATACTGCAATTGTGTTTAAAAGTAAATTTTGACTTTATACTATTAGTCAAATTTCAATCACGTGTGCTAAAACATCACATTTAATTTCTACATGATTTCTAAAAAGGTGATGCGTTGACCTAGTTTTAAGCACATGCCAAACAGCATTCAAATTTGACTTTCAAGTTGTTTATTTCATATTCTGTTGAACAGAGTATGTTGAGCTATCTCATTTTATCTCTTCTTCATATTATCAATTGATTACAAGCATTAACCCAATGAAAACAGCCCATAATTAAGTAAAAATCAAATTTTCTTAACAGTGGTATCAGGCGGGCACCTTTTGACCTTGGCTCATATATATATATATATATATATATATATATATATATATATATATATATATATATATATATATATATATATATATATATATATATATATATATATATATATATATATATATATATATATTCTAAATTTATAATGTAAACTGTACTTACAAATTTTTCATCTTTTATGATACGTCGAAAGTCGTATATGAGCCACAATGGAAAAACACATAAACATGCTATCCTAGTGACATAGGTCAGCAACTCTATATGATGGTACATAGTTTCTTTCAGGCACTGTTGTCAAATTTTTGAAGGAAAATAAAATGAAATAAATGAAATCTCTGATATGTTTACTTTGAATCTAATGCTGATAAAGTGATCTACATTCTAAGATATGTGGTGGACTGTGTAAAGGTGCCCATTGCAAATATTAACAAAAGATGGAAAAAGCAGAATTCCTATTAAGTACAATGCGGTTTAATATCTTTATCACAGTCAACGTTATGAGCATTTATGTATAAACCATATTTCGAAAACAAAATAACTTAGAACATTGAATTAAAGTTTTATGAGTTTGTAAAAATAGAAGGTGGAAGTCTCTAGACACGCACAACACTCAATTAACTTCGGCTCTCTTAATGAACGCAAAGCACACACACACACACACACACACACACACACACACACACACACACACACACTCTCTCTCTCTCTCTCTCTCTCTCTCTCTCTCTCTCTCTCTCTCTCTCTCTCTCTCTCTCAATTCAAGGGACAAACAATGAGTCTATGATCCAAGTCTGAACATGGCAATGCAGTGTTGGAGCATTTAACAAACAAACTGAATGTGTTTGACACAGCTCAGACACAGTTGTTTTTTGAGTAGCAATGACTATGAAAATTTCTGTTTTCTATTTTTGTAGGAAATACTACTCTAAAATCAAAGCCCTATCTCCACTAACAAAAAATTTTTGAATTTTGAAAATCCATTAATATATAACAAAGTTATGCAGTTTCAAAGGTGTCATTTATTTGGATGACTCACAAAGAGAAAAAAATACGAAAAATATGGGACGCTTTTTCTGCGTTTTATTCTGGTTTGTGGCTGTATCTCGTTTAATACTTGGAATTAGATATCAAAACTTGGCAATTTTATGGCAAAATTATCAGAAAATATGATGAAGAAATCAGAAGAGTTCTAACTTGTATAGTTTTAGAGCTGTACTGTATGGCTAGGGTCAACTATAATTTTGTTTTATAATATACATAATATTGATCATTTGGAACTTTTCCGAAGTGTAATTTTGTGTCTACAACCCATACACAAATGACACGAAAAATGCCTGCTAAATTATTATCAATCAGTCCCGTGAGACCATGGCTTATGTTATTTCTAGCATTTATTTGAGAGAGAGAGAGAGAGAAAAAGAGAGAGAGAGAGAGAGAGAGAGAGAGAGAGAGAGAGAGAGAGAGGGGGGGGGGGGGGAGAGAGAGAGAGTGTTTTAATCTACTACTATCCCGATGACATAACAATGAAACAATACCTTAATTTTTTTAAAGCGCACGAGGATTTGTGTCATCAGTCATCGCGAACAAGGTTGCCAGATGGCCACGTGTGTGGCCAAATATATAATTTTGTTTCTTTTATTAAATTTTATTCATCTATTTTTGTCTAAGTGACATTTATCCTAGTCTATTCAATTTTCTGTTTGTTAAAATTTAGTTCATTTTTAAAGTAGTAGTAGTCTCGTTCGGCTACACTTCTATGTTCAAGGTATCAATCCAGGTTCGGAAGTCATCATCACATTTGTTGATGGTTTCAAATCCCCTTCCAGTTTTGTATGGGCAATCTAGTACGAGGTGGTTTGCATCTTGTGGTGCTTGGTTGCACTTTGGGCATGTTGGTGATTCTTGGAGCCCCCATTTGTGC
Source organism: Berghia stephanieae (assembly GCF_034508935.2). NCBI lineage: Eukaryota > Metazoa > Mollusca > Gastropoda > Nudibranchia > Aeolidiidae > Berghia > Berghia stephanieae. The sequence goes on along the minus strand of NC_088360.1, from coordinate 62,353,818 downwards.
ATGTTGGCAGCTGTTCCTGTATGTTTTGACCGTAGTCTATTTGCAGCTACCCAGTATTTTCTTGGTTGATCCTGTAGACCTGGGAGACTTTTACAGGGATCTTCAATTAGTTCCCCTCCTGTTGGCTTATTCCTTTTCCATTCCTCGCACCAGGCTTCTTGCATGTTGTAGTTTTCTTTCTTTGATAGGTAGAAAGGTGAACAAGATTTTAGTCTTGATGTTGGGGGCGCAGTTTTGTATATGGTTTGAAGAGGAGTTCCACTATCTTCTTCAGCTCTGAATATCCATTTCTGTGTTGCATCCTCTCTCCTCAAGTGGGGTGGTGCTATAGCGCTCATGACTGGCAGCCATTGTGTTGGGGTTGATTTCAGGCATCCAGTTACTATTCGCATCGAGTCTCTTAGTTTTACATCAACAAGGTTTGTATGGGCACTTCTCATCCCAACAGGAGCACAATATTCTGCCTAGACCTGTAAATGAGCTCTATAAAAATTGACTGAAACTCTTCGACAAACTGAAGAGTCAAGTTTGTTTTTTTTTAATAGGGGCATCATTGGTGAGGAGAGTGATAAATACAATACATTAAAATAGTGGGTGTTATTACTTACTGGCACAGGAAGTATGACTGCCATTGATTTGATGTAGATGGAATGCTAAATAAGCATGTCATTCATATAAGTATATAAGTAAAGATGACTTCATCAAAGTCATATTCCTGCCTCTGGAATTTTTCTGACACAGTCAGAAAAATAATCACCATTATCATCTTTAACTTCTAGGGCCATGACCAATTGAATTTATTCCTCATATCTTTATCGATGCTCAACAAGTCTGAATTGCGATCCACGAACAGCTCAGGCATTGTGAGAACATTAAAATAAGTAGCAATGAGCAAACTTGATTTTCAGTCAGTTAATGACAGAAAAAAAAAAACTGAAATAAATATGACTTCTGGCCAATTACACTGAATCATTAAGTAGGAGAAGAAGTGAATTATCACCATATGAAGAAACTTCGGCAGGCGGGAAAATCCAAAGAATCTAAATGAATGGTAAATCGCCACAGTAAACAGCAAGCTCGCTTGAGCAAAAGAATGGCAGAAAACGTCCTAATTTGCGCGGGAATTAATTAGGCTACTTACCATTGTTCCTTATAATTAGGTACCCAATCAGTGAAGAAACGGTCAACCAGTTTGTTTACAACGTGAGGCAATCGAGATGTGCTTGTAGCAATCTATCCTAACTTCCGATTTGAAGGTGTCTACATAACGCACTTCCAGCTTTCGCATTTTACTTTTTCATTCTTTTACGACCCCTCATGTAAATGTGGTCAATTTTGGCTTAGATGAAACAGTGAAATTTATCGCTCGGCGGCTCAGTTAAAATTGGCTACCGTTGGGATCACGACAGGTTTGGAAAGTGAAACAATAATTTAACGAAGGCTGTGTGAAAATACACTGGCATGTGTTCAGACACACCAATTCTAAAAAGCATCGCTTAGCCTTGGCAATATATCCATCGTTAATATAAACGGCCCCATTGAGCTATGCATAGCGCTGTGGAACACTCCTAATTACTTTACGGTCATTCGACTATGATTTGTGAATTCTTTCTTTCTTCGTTTCTTTTTTCCTTTTTTTAAATATTTGAATTTGACAAATTGACTGATTTCAGTTAATTGACTGAGAATTTACAGGTCTATCTGCCACACTGTAGCAAAGGGCCAGGGTTGATGTTCTGAGAAAAGTTTGCGATGTTCCCCATCTTGTTCCTGCCAGTTTTCTGAGTCGACCATTTCGTTTCCCTATCTTTCTTGCTGTACCCTCAAGATGAGTTCTATAGGTCAGCCGTCTATCCAGTGTCACTCCGAGGTATTTTGGATTTTGATCAGTTGGTAGTGTTTGTCATCAATCTTGATCATCAGTTTTCGTTGTGATTCCCTGTTGTTAAGATGGAATCCAGCTGCAACTGTTTTTGTCGTATTCATTTTTAAATACCATCAGTCAAAATACCTTTTCATGGCCGTGGTGTCTTTGATAAGAGTTGTTTCTATATCTTCCCAGTTTCTTGATTGGTATGCTAAGGCCCAGTCATCTGCATATCCTAGTTTTGTGGAAGTTGTTTGAGGCATGTCGCTTAAGTAGACGTTAACCAATGCTGGTGCTAAGACTGAGCCTTGTGGTTCTCCATTTTCTATTCTTCTGACTTTGCTGGTGTTACCACCAATTACCACATGGAAATTCCTAGGTCCTGTCATGTATGAGAGCAGTCTCAAGATTTTTCTGCATGGGATTATTTTTGCAAGTTTCAGCATCAAGCCACCAGTCCACACTGTGTCATACGCAGCAGAGAGATCAATAAACACTGTGCCTGTTTTGAATTTCTTTTCAAATCCATTTAAAGTGGGCCAGTCTTAATAGTGAAAGCCATATGATTTTCTATTTAGCCACTTTTGAAGTTGAATTTGGTCAGGTTAAAGTCTGGCCATCTGGCAGCCTTGCCTCACTCACGTCATTTTCGTGTCGCGCGATGGGGTAGCAAAATGGCCGTCTCCATATTTTCACTCATTGAAATGCAAATTGGGTTGATGTTTTGTGAGAATACGGGAAAAGTATTTATCATAATCCAATGAAATTTGAAATATAAATAGAAGAAATGTGCATATATAACCTTATGAGCGACAAAATCTCTCCTCTTTGTAGTTTTAGAAATATTGTACTCCAAAGAGTAAAAATCTATTTTTAACAGTCTTCTGGTAATTGCACGAGTTTTGTCGCTTGACATAATCTAAAATGACCTCTTTTCTAACTGTGTGCCAACTTTCAGTCATATTCATCGACAAACAGCGTCGTAATTAATTTTTTAAAATAGCATGTACAGAACGGCTTCGTCCCATATTTTGTCGCGAATTTGGGCACTTCGTGAGCGAAAAAGAGGCCCAAAGATTTGTGCGGGATAGTCATTGCTACATTGAGTATCCTCGCTCAATAATTTGGTGGAATGGAATGCATCATTTTTGTCAAATTAAAAAATGACTCTCACTAGCAGCAAAATCCTCTGGGAAGACGGACCCGTGGAGTTTGTGCGATATGATCCAGAGACATATCAGGAGTCTAGAAAATCTGATTTGACAGGAGTGTGGTGTCCTTTTGACCACACCTTGTCTTACACCAGCTGCTAAACAATATTCGTCTTGAGTGAGTAAGAGAAGGGGAAGGCCATGAGGGAGACCTGAAATTTCTTCTTGATTTTTCGTTCAATGAAATTGGGAAACAAGAGCAATCTCAAGACATTTTTCTGTAACTGTGACCTCACAGTTTGGCATATTTTGATCAGTGCTGATGGTGACAAAAAGTGAAAAAGTAGGAAAATGTTGAACGACTGCCTTTAAGCACCATGTCTACTGCACTAAACCCCACTTTTAGAGCAATTGAGATGATAGACTATCATTGATACTCTAGCTAACTTCTGGAGAGTGGGAAACTGCACCTGTGTGTTCCACCACACATCAACTCTCTCATTGCTAGCACATTGTTTAGAGAAAATATAATTTTTAAAAGGAGGAAATTCCTCCCCTGGACTCCAAAATCGCGGATTTCCATGGATCCCAGGAAAACCATCAGCACTGTTTGATAGAATGTACAGATAAGGTCACAACATTATGAAACCAGGGACTTGAAGTCTCTGTTCTAGTCAGTCAATCCGCTTACAATTTTAAAGTATCTGCAGGAATGTGAACTCCAACAGAAATTGTAAATAAACATTTTTAAATAACAAACTATTACGGTTTTACAAAATTTTATTACAACAGTATTAACATAATTGAGCAGCTATGGCCCCTCAAGGCTGAAAAAACTTGATAAAAGCTAGAAACAGACGCTTAAATAACCTAAATAGTGTTGAAAGCGCTGTTAAACACCTAAAAAAAAAAAAAAACAAGACATTTTCATAATCGTTAACAACAGATGAGTCTGATTAAAGAAGACGGTCAGACAAATCAAAATGTGTGACAGCTGCCTCACTTTTCGCGTGACATCCTTCAACAACTAGAAAACGTGTTTTATTGCATATCACTTTTTTATCATTGTTCGCTGTTTGGAATGCAGGTCACTGTGCATGAATAAGCTTCCACCGAGTCAATAATACGACTGTGCATATCGGATAAACAAAATGAGTAACCGTGATAAGCAATAGTTGCATTTTCAATTTAATGTCCAGTGTGAAGTAATGCAACTGGTTTCATTTTTCTTTCAATTTTATATCATGATTTACGATATTAGATATCTTAAAGTCAATATCAATATCAATTTCTGAAAACGAAAATAAAACTCACGAATAACATTGTAACTAAGAATACTGAGAGCCCAATTGAACAGTGAGAATGATGTAGCACACAAACCTAAAGACTAAACCCGGAAAAACCAACTTTTAAAAATGTTCTGACTGACCTTGTTCGGTATTGGTGAGTTGATTTTTTAAAGATGAAAGCATTAGTTGTTTAGAGGAAACTGCTAAAGAGAAGATGGATGGATATGTCTCCTTTTCTATGATTTAAGGGTGATACCGATAAAGAGAAACTTTGCACGATATATTTTCATATATACTCTACAATAAAAATTTTCAGGCTTTTTTATTTTGGCAAAGGGCACCCCTGACTTTTTTTCAATTTTTGGTTATGGATGCGGTGTGTGCAAGTGCGGAAAGACAATGTTAGTGAGTGTGATGTTTGGATTAGTGTCATAAATCCCCTATACTTTAATGGTATGTTCCCGAAATAAGTGTTCGGATCCAGAAACAAGAATTTACAGATTATGGTGTACAAATAAAGAGGAAAAAATCTGTCCCCAGACGACCTGTCCGGATAATAAGACATTCGGATTGTGGAGTTCTAGATAAGAGACATCTGATTGTTTTTCAATAGAAGCACCGTTTTGAACTACATGCAGTTTGAATTTTGTAATTATTTTAATTAGGGCCCAAGTTATTCACATTTAAAGGGAGGGGGTCAAATTGTTTTCTTTTTAATAGAGAAAATTGCTTTTATGGAGATGTGATATTACGACATACGTCGCCTTTTAATTTCACCAAACCGACCAGCCTTTATTATTTTTATAACACAGTTTTTGGTCTCCTGTGTTATATTTAGTTTGTTCTGAACCGGCTAGTATAACACAGTTTCGGCCTTCTCTGTGTTATACTTTATTGGGACATATAGTAACAGATCTGCCTTCTCTGTACTATGATTTTATTGATCTTTTTTTTTAGACTAATATTGCATAAATTTGCCTTCTTAATGGAACGTTTTTGGTCACCCGTTTACGGACTTACACAGTACAATAACCTGCACTATGCCTTGCTATTTTCCAACGCTGAATGTACTTCACACAATCAACACTGCATTGTGTGAAGAATAGCAAGTGATGATTTGCAGCCTGCCATTGGTTTATATAACCATGATGAGTAGTATTCCTGACGACTGAGAGGCGTTGTCAACACAAGATAGCATAGAAACATGTTTGAAAAATAACAACTCGTGGTCGCCTAAAGCTAATATCCCATTGAGACTTAAGCTCGTTCTACAGTAATATGACGCAGCCTCACAAATTATCTATAAGTGTCAAATTGTAAAACCCTTTCATGAGATTGAAGTTGGATCGATATTAAAAATGATGAAGTGAAAAAATCTTGCGACATCCAATGGGTTATGGAACACCTCACATGTATTATAGCACACAAAAAGAATATAAAGCACCCTATATGATAGAGCAAAGCAACAAGACAATACAATGATAAATTAAAAACATTGTAAAAATCATTTAAGAATGTATCCCCGTGTGGCTGATAGAAAAAAAAAGTGACTGGCAGGGCTTTTGTCAAATGTGACAAAGAAACAAAGAAGTAGTCAAATCTCAAAGCATAGTTGCCAACTTTTCAAAGAGATAAATCAGGACACCCTAAAGGGCACTACCGTGATAACCCAAAATGGTAGACTGTTTGGATTATTATAACCTACAGAGATTTAGAGCTATACACTCTATTTTATCGGGACTGTTGGCTGCAATATAATAATAATAATAATAATAATAATAATAATAATAATAATAATAATAATAATAATAATAATAATAATAATAATAATAATAATAATAATAATAATCTTTATTGTCCAAATAGGCAATTAGTGTTAGGTTACAGCTCTTGTAATAGGAGAAAAAAGTAATTAAAATAGTGGTAATAATGATGATAATAATACTGATAGTAATGATGATAAGAATAATAAAATAATATAATAATAATAATAATAATCATAATAATAATAATAATAATAATAATAATAATAATAATAATAATAATAATAATAATAATAATAATAATAATAATAATAATAATAATAATAATAATAATAATAGCTTTTAAAAATTTTTAAACACAAGAAAAAAAAGGTTGGTCATTCAATTAGAGATCATACCTGAATTTTAAAAATTATCTGAACTTTTGTATTACAGAAAATTACCCTTAAATTGCAACAAAAACTAACCATAAATATCATCATGTCTTTTGTGTAATCTTACCTTTTTGGTAAATATTGTTTGAAGTGAAAAACACAGAGTTGCAAAGAGAGAGCTGGCAAGTCCGATGCGATCAAAGCTGAGCTCAGTAGCTGTGGCAATTATGACACCAGCAATGATGGGAAACAAAGATAAATATACCTGAAATGATGCATCAATATTTGATATATATGTTTGGCGCAGAGAACCAGCCTTCTTCGTTTTCTAATATATTAAAAAAACAAGTTTGTGTTTATTTTAACAAAATCATAATTCAACCAATTTGCAAGGGAATCACCAAAGTAAAATATTGGACTTGTGTATTTTTAATTTTTTTTTTTTTTTTTTTGCAAATGGAGATATTGAGACATACTCACAGTAAAGATTTGCTTTTCACCCAATATAAGTCTTGATAACAATACAGTAAACATAGGTAAAGTTGCTTTCACTGAAATATAAAATCAAAAATTAACATGTCAATAGTAAGTAGGTGACAATACTCATCAAACAATATAGAGAGAAGCTATCATGCTGCAATTAATGAAAACAATCAACAAAAGGAGGCTCCTACCCCTAATAGCCCAAAGAGGAAACAAATTACAACAAAAGCTGAATTTGAGACCAAAAAGTGGAATCAACTTACTGTAATTGACAATGACATGCTTTGTTGAAGATAATGTAATAATAATAGACAATACAAAAGTACTCAAATGATACAATATAAAATGCGTAAATGTTTGAAATCCATAAAAAATGATAAAGAACAGTACATTTTTGTCTGTGATTCTGATCAGTCATATTCACTGTCATGTTTTGACTAGATATGATTTTTAATTTCCCACTTTTGAAACGCGGAATTTTTGCCTTGGAAGCAGAATTATGGGATGTAAGCCAATTATGGGGATTGATTCTGCGAAAAGCAGAAGCCTCTACAACAAATGAATCACATTGAGAATGTTCTCTGTGTTATATTTATAATTTATGTTAATTTATTTCATTTACTTATTATCAATTTTTTTGAATCACTTATGTCTCTCCAAAATCAACATCTTTATTATAATTAATAATAATAATAATAATAATAATAATAATAATAATAATAATAATAATAATAATAATAATAATAATAATAATATAATAATAATAATAATAATAATAATAATAATAATAATCTTTACTGTCCAAATAGGCAATTATGGTTAGGTTACAGCTTTTGTAATAGGGGGAAAAAGTTGTAATTTCATTTTCACTATCATTTCTTAGTGTAAAAATTTCAAAGATAACAGCGACATTAAGCATCTTTTTACTCTCATTACTACTTGAAAACAATAAGAAACTTATTTTCGTTTTTTAACACAAGAAAACTTCTAGAATCTTGTAAATCTTGATTACCTGTATGTGCATATGACACAGACACTTTTAATATACTAATATATGATGAAACAGAAGAGACAAATTTTCCAAGGGCGAGAGGGATGATAAACATGTAAATGGTTCTCTTTTCTAAAGCAGTTCCACTGGGCACCCCCATGAATCGTTTGACTGGTCCCAAACATACAGCAGCAGTTGTCAGGTGAACCATTGTCATGGTCATTGGATAAGCAAAATTCGAAAGCACCACCTTGCCCAGAATATTATCACTTGTACTGCATAGATACCAAAGTATACATATCAGTACTATCTTCATAAAATCTAGATAAGCTTTCCCATCCATGGCACTTTTGTATTCTAATCCACTCCAGATCCTGAGGATAAAAAAAATACAACAATATAATTTTAAAAATTAATATGAGTTATAATTTCCAATAATTTTGGCATTTTAAAATCATATTTCCTACATTAGTAAAGCGAGATTACCAATTAAATTCAGGAGTTTTACATCATTACATTCCCTTATAAGAAGAAAATTATAACATAAATTAATGATGCTCTATGTACTTTACACAATTACAGTCTTGTTTTAATTGATTTTAAAGCTAAGTTACAATAAATTCAAAACTTGAAAGAAAGACCTTTTATGTTAAATAAGAATAATTTCTATCATTTCAGATCATATATATTCCAACTGACAACGGGTCAGGTAAGAACGACAACCATAATCAAGGAATAGTAGAGACTACAAATAGAGGCCACTGGCATGAAGTGGGTAGGAAAAAGGTAACATAATGCTAACCATCAATTACATGGTTTTAACGGCAACGCTAACCATTCTCACAAAAAGAGCAATAAAAGTATTATTAGTTATTTGATTGAGTTCAGTACTGCTTGGTGATAACAGTAAGATATCACTTTGGAGCAGAATCAAGTTATACTGCAGAGTGTTACAAGTTGAAATTTTAATTTACAAATTATCTCAAAGTGTCACAGTATTAATTAAGCATAAGCAGAAATAAGGTTTTGTAATAAGGGAACTAAATCTAGAGCAAATGAGTTCAGTACATCAATGTGAACATTATTGCCATAATCACGTTATACATGGTCAAAATTTCCAGAAGGTATTGAGATTTGTATTAGTAAAAAATTTGACCCTTTTTTTTTTTCATTAACCCTGGAAAATTCTATTGGGTTACGATGACCTAATGTGCCATACAAAGGCAAAGAAGTTAGCATAACTAAACGATGCACTGGCTTGTGCACCATTAGAAAAAAATCAGACGTTTCTACTTGAACTTTTAAATTATCTTACATTAAGTAAGGGTAAGATTGCGTGACTTGGCTGAGAGCACTTCTTTACAAAAGACCCCTATATCTAATTTTTAAAATGGTAGGAACTCACTCAACCCAAACAACGACTACACCGTAGTTTACCCAGGTTACTTTTACCCCATGCCTTTTTATTACATTTTTATGAGACAAATTATAGGTGTAGTATGAAAGCTAATGTTTTTAGTTTTTGCATGTTAATGATAGTTGAATAAAACTATCCATGTCCATGCTCATTTTAATACATTTTTTTCAAATTTTGAAAAGTAGCAAGAGTGAGTTAAAATCGATTATTAGCCCAGCAACTAGATCACCGCATTGGATATCTTGTCGGGTTTTTTTTTCTTTCTTTCCTTTACTTCACCAAGGAAAGACAAAATGAAGGGAATTTTTTTTTTTTAAGTTTTCTTTTAATAGGGAGGGGGGAGGGGGCTACCAATCCATACTTTCTCAATCTAAACTAATTTATCGCAACATTCAATTATGACCACAATATTACAGGGTTTCTACAGCAATTCCATTTTGAAATTCAAGAAGTTTTCAATGTGATTTTTGTTTAAATTCAAGGATTAAAACAACAAATTATCACTTCAACACTCAGTTTCTCCGCAGTTGTAGTTGTATTAAATTATTTCTGATTTAACAGGGATTAATATTTACTTTCTGAACCTAATCTATCCCTAAATAATGTGCTACAATCTACCACTACTTCTACTATCCATTTCTTTTTTTAAAAATATTTTTAAAATTATTATTATTATCTATCGAGTTGTCAGGAACTTTAACCCAACTATAACAGGTAAAAGAGGCACTAATGTCTTTGGGAAAAACGATCTAACTCTAACTGCTATTTGTCTCTACTTCCTTGCCACTTCTCCTACATGACGCGACAATATTGAGGGCTTCATCCAGGATTATACTAATAATCTGCAATTTTATCCAATCATTTTGATAGTAAATATAATTGGGGGCTTGTATAATCTGTGGTAGTAATTAACTTACAAGTTTAAACAGTTACTCGTAATTATAATTTGAATACCTCATCACATTACATAAAAGGCAATCAAATTCATCTTCTTCACTAAGTTACTCAATTCAATTGATGTTGTAAATCTGTTATTATTGTGATGTTATCATTATTACATGCATATTTAATATTGCCAGTTAGTTATAATTATTGAATGTATTGAATGCACCTTTATCGTGTAATTATCCAGCCCATTACAAGCCTTACATATTGAGATAAAGCAAATAGTATCTTTCGGTTATTTTGTAAAAAAGGACTTTATGATAATTTACACCCAGGCTTATTACAGGGTGACAGGCTTAGCCTTTTGTAATTATTACTTACATATTTATCCATAAGAATGCATACTTAAATAGAGAAGGATAAAATGCTTGACCTTTTCCGCAACCGCCATTATCCTGAATTCATATTAAAGCAAGCGGTTGTACAAAATCCAAAACATCTCAGGGAAGCTGCCATGAAACCAGTTGACAACAGTGACAGCAAAACAGACAGACCTATCCTAGTCATCACTAATCATCCACACAACAAGGAAGTCATACAATTTTTTTTAACTAACTACCATCAAATTCTTCAGGAGCATGTAGAAACGAGGGATATATTCAACAAACCGCCGCTAATCACCTACAGACGGGACTGCAATTTGAGAGACATACTAGTAAGGAGCCGCTTTACGATGGTTATGGCCGGTAATCAACGTAAGATGGAGCCTTGTGGACGTTGCAGATGCAGGACATGCCCTCACTTATTCGTGGAAAATTCCATCAAATTCCCGGACAAAGTGGTACATCCAACACCCATTCAATTATTTCATATCCTTACACTTGAACCTCTGAGATGTAGCAAACAACAGTTGTTAGTGTGAGTAGTTGTTCTTAAGAACGCCTTTCTTATGCGCAATTATAAGCCTTATTTTCTCAACAGAGTAATCAAATATGTTTAAAGCAGTGGAAGTCAAATATGTTGAAAGCAGTGTTCTTGTCATCAACTATGCCTTTATATATTGCTTTTATACCAGGTACTGGAAAAGAGGGAGTTTCACCGTGCAGTTCCCCCAAGGAATGACGGGAAAATTTATTTATGCATATGTGCATAGCAGAGTGTGTGTTTGGTATATTGACATATATTCCTGGGTTGTTGTCACCCGTTTTGAAAACACAATTGAAACCAAGGACCCATTTCTTTTTTCAAAGTTGAAATGAAAGTTTAAAATATTACCAAAAAATATATTTTCGTTATTTGTCTCATGTAATTGTCCCCCTTGTTGTGTAATAAAGTTAGTTTCAACACAAAGTACAAAAAATATTCTGTTTGTTATTTATTTGAAACAAGTGGACCTGTGACATGTATTTTGAGTCATTTGTCACTTCACATTGTTAACATTTCTTTTCATTTTGCATTTCCATGTAAATCAGGGTCACCATTGATTGACCTACACAAATTCTGAATCCTCATATATTGTAGATAAAAGATGAAAATTGACAAATATGGGCCTGTCAAAGTAGATGATTTCAGGTCAAGTCTGTTTTCCGCCATATATATAAATAATCAAACTAATTCCACAATTGGAAACTGCGCAGAGAACTACATGTTCTGGCAGAAGAAAGGGGAATTGACAGATCAAATGGAAATAAATCAGTTCATACAGGAAGAATTGGAGTGGATGCCAGAGAAAAGTAAGAGAGGAAATGAGAAGAAATTAGAAGAGAAGAGAAAAAAGAAGAAAGGAGAAGGGAAGAGGAGGAAAAGAAACGTGACTATGAACTAAAAATGCGCGCACATGAGCTACAAATGTGCACACATGAACTGGAAATGCAATGAGAGAAAAACAAACAAAAAAGAGTTTGAGATGGTGACAAGAACTAGAGCACTGCCAACTACCCTGTCGTCACCTGACAGTTCACCTTCCAGTACCACACCCACGATTGACCCCAGGCTAAACTTCCACATGGATCCAATCAACGAAAAAGAAGGCCATTGGATGAATACATACACCGCTTTGAACGGATGGCAGCAAACTACAATCTAACCCCAGACAAATGGGCGTTAAAATTGTCAACTTTACTCAAAGGAAAAAGCATACCAGCTATACAGCTTACTGACACCTTCGGCACGGGAATCATATACACAAATAAAAGAGACCCTTTTCCGTCACTTTGAAGTCAACGCCACTTCATACAAGAACCGCTTCCGATCAGCCAAGAAGCAAACCAAAAGTATGAAACATATGCTCAACTGACGGATCGACATAGATTCTTACTTCAAAGATGGCTACAAATGTCACAATTTTGAGAAGACTGTGATGGACTCACTCATCTTATCTTGCTAGAACAAACCCTGGACCATCAGAAGTGCGCAATTTTGTAAGACAAAATGGAGCTACAACCTTAAAAGATGTCACAATGTATGCCGATTGGTATTGTGAGGACCAAGAGGAAAGCAAGGTAGAGTCGAGATCTGACGAAGAATGAAAATGCAAGACCTGCGATACCCGAAGTTACTGGAAATGGCAAAAACAAGCCAACACATAGACCACAACCTGCCATACATTACAAATCAAAATACTGCTCTCATTGCAAGACAACAACCCACAGCACGGCGGATTGCTGGACTAAAACTAAAATAGCGACCTGCGGGAGATTACCATGCAAACTAGATAAATCGGAAACTGGAGCTACCCCAATGCCTTACTCAACTCTACAACTGGACCAGTTATCGTGAATGGCGAATCATGCACCACCCTTTAAGACATAGGAAACCACAGTGATGAAGGACTACCCAATAATTATCAGAGCTCAATATGTCTTCATCGCGGCACCCGCAGCGCCAATCCAAGCCTGTCCTGTTATCGCAAGATCTCAGCATAAACAAAATGAGGAGACAAACCTGACTACAAATCCAGTGCCTGGAGAAATGAAAGACGCTCAAAACAATGACCCAACATTACAATACTGCTTTAAAAAGTTGAAACAGACTGCAGACCCTCCTCAGTGAGGCGACTTTATTGTTTTAAAAAACTATTGTACCGGGTCACCACTGAAGGCTGACATCAATTAGTGTTGACAAACCAGTACTGGACTCAAGTCATGTAGATTGGACACATCGCCTTCTCTGAACACATGGGAATTGGAGCCACAATTCAACGCACATCTTACCATTATTATTGGCCTGGATGCGATATAGATATTAAGCGCTAAGTCAAGTCATGTCATAGCTGTCAAACAAAGTCAAATCGCTCTTACACAATATCTGCACGCCTTGGAGAAACCCCGATAATCAGCACACCTTTTCAAGGCATCAGTATTGACATCATAGGACCCTTGCCTATGCAGAGATGCCAACTTTAAATTTGGCTCACAGGAATTTCAGGCACCACTCGTAGGAATTTCAATGCCGAAAGAGGAATTTCTGTACACAAGAAAAGGGAATTGGGATGGTATTTGGCATTGTGTTAACATATTGTATAGTTCTAAATAGATAACTGATTAGAATTATATTACGATAATATAAACAATGCCAAATACAATCCCAAAGTTTCCTTATTTCAATTGAAGTAAAGCTCTAAAACCTAATGGTAGTGACTGTAGTACTGGTGGAGTGAGGATGATGTGGTGTTGGTAGTTGTTGTAGTAGTGGCAGTGATGATGATGATGTGATAGTGGTTGTTGTAGTCGCAGTGGTAGTGATGACTATGTGGTGGTAGTGGTGCTGGTGATGGTTGCAGTTGTAGTAGTGGTAGTGATGATGATGTGGTAGTGGTGGTGGTTGTAGTTGTGGTAGTAGTGGTAGTGATTATGATGCGGTGGTGGTGGTGGTTGTAGTAGTAGTGGTAGAGATGAAGATATTGTGGTGGTGGTTGTAGTAGTCGTAGTAATGATGATGCTGTGGTGCTGGTGGTGTTGTAGTTGTAGTAGTAGTGGTAGTAATGATGATGTGTTGCTGGTGGTGGTGGTTGTAGCAGTAGTGGTAATGATGAGGAAGATGTGGTGGTGGTGGTGGTTGTAGTTGTTGTGGTTGTGATGATGATGTGGTGGTGGTGGTTGTAGTGGTAGTGATGATGTGGTGGTGGTGGTGGTTGTAGTAGTAGTAGTAGTAGTAGTAGTAGTAGTAGTAGTAGTAGTAGTAGTAGTAGTAGTAGTAGTAGTAGTAGTAGTAGTAGTAGTAGTAGTAGTAGTAGATGAGGTGGTGATGGTTATTTTAGTAGTAGTGATAGCGATGATGATGATGTGGTGGTGGTTGTAGTAGTGGTGGCAGTGATGATGATGAGGTGGTGATGGTCGTTGTAGTAGAACTGGTAGTGATGATGATGTGGTGGTGGTGGTTGCCGTAGTAGTGCTAGTGGTGATGATGTTGAGGTGGTTGTAGTAGAAGTAGTGGTAGTGATGATGTGGTGGTGGTGGTGGTTGTAGTAGTAGTAGTCGTGGTGATAGTGATGATGATGTGGTGGTGGTTGTGGTAGAAGTGGTAATAATGATGATGTGGTTGTTCTAGTAGTAGTGGTCGTGATGATGATGATGATGTAGTAGTGGTGGTTGTGGTAGTAGTAGTAGTAGTAGTAGTAGTAGTAGTAGTAGTAGTAGTAGTAGTAGTAGTAGTAGTAGTAGTAGTAGTAGTAGTAGTAGTAGTAGTTGTAGTGATAATGATGTGGTTGTGGTAGTTGTAGTAGTAGTGGCAGTGATGATGTGCTGGTGGTTGTAGCTGTACTTATAGTGATAATGATTTGGTGGTGGATGTTGAAGTAGTGTTAGTTCAGATGATGAGGTAGTAGTAGTAGTAGTAGTAGTAGTAGTAGTAGTAGTAGTAGTAGTAGTAGTAGTAGTAGTAGTAGTAGTAGTAGTAGTAGTAGTAGTATGGTAGTAGTATTAGTAGTAGTAGTGGTGGTAGAGATGGTTATGTGGTGGTGGTGGTTGCAGTAGTAGTGGTAGTGATGATGTAGTGATGGTGGTTGTAGTAGTAGAGGTAGTGATGATGATGCGGTGGTGGTGGTTGCAGTAGTAGTGGTAGTTATGATGATGTGGTGGTGGTGGTTGCAGTAGTAGTGGTAGTGATGGTTGTAATAGTAGTGCTAGTGATGATGATGTAGTGGTAGTGGTTGTAGTAGTGGTAATGATGATGATGTGGTGGTGGTGGTAGTTGTAGTAAGTAATGGTAGTGATGATGATGTAGTGG
The DNA here is from genome assembly GCF_034508935.2 of Berghia stephanieae. NCBI lineage: Eukaryota > Metazoa > Mollusca > Gastropoda > Nudibranchia > Aeolidiidae > Berghia > Berghia stephanieae. The sequence goes on along the minus strand of NC_088360.1, from coordinate 62,338,372 downwards.
TGGTGGTTGTAGTAGTTGTGGTAGTGATGATGTGGTTATGGTGGTTGTAGTACTCGTGATAGTGATGACGATGTGGTGGTTGTAAGGGGTGGGGTGGGGGTATCCTTGGTGAACTCACCAGAATTTGACGGAAGTTGCCCGTAGCCCGGAATTTTTTGCTCCAGACCAGAGTTTTCCAGTGAAACCAGAGTTCTGGCATCACTGCCTATGTCACGGAAAAGAAACAGAATCTTACTGATCTTGATCGGCGTGTGCAGTGGATGGGCCACTCAGACAGATAGACACACAAACAGTAGTCGACAGCTCGATGAAGATATTTTCTAGGATAGGAATTCCTTAACAGATACTTTCTGACAACGGATCTCAGCTCTGTGGGAAATTATGAAGGAAGTATATCATTTGCTACGGATCCACCATATGACCACCTCTGTTTCTCATCCCCAAAACAATGGACAATGTGAGAGACTAAACCGAACATTGATTCAAAAGATAAAAAAACTTGTCAGTGACCAGCCCGATAAATGGGATGACTACGTCACACCCGTCCTATATGCCTACAGAGACAGTCCACAGGAAAGAAAAGGATACTTTCCGGCCACTCTTATATTTGAGAGACCATTAGCAGGACCACTGGACGCACTGAAAAGCTACTGGACCGACGAAAATCTTGACGAAAAGGAGCAAAATGCATCGAAATATGTTTAAGATACCGTACCTTCAACACAGCTGGAAAATTGCAACTGCAACTTTGAAGTGGGCTCAGGCAATACAAGCTTGAAACTACAACAAACACACACGGGAGCGAAAATTACAAGTCGGAGACAAAGCCTTACTGATACTACCCTCTAGAGATAACAAATTACAAATTGCATGGCAGGTCCATACACTATCACAAGACGCTGTCCAGAACGAACTGTCTAAATGACTAAATGTGAAAGGAAAACATAAGACCTATCACATCAATTTACTGAAAAGGTATTTTGAGAGAGATGCACAATCTACCTTGATGTCCTTACTGGTAGCTGAGGAGGTGGAAAGTAATGAAACCTTCTCCCCAGACCAGCCTATTACTGAGTCAGAGAGGCACAGCAATGTAGACATCGATTCAGATCTCGACCTGGAGTGAAAAGAACAACTGCGGGACCTAGTCAGCCGTCACAAGACCTGCTTTACTAACACACAGACTTAGAGGAAGTGAAATTAATCTTTCTTGACCATACTCCTATTCGATGCAAGCCCTATCCAGTCCCTCTTTCTAAGGAAACAAAAAGATAGAAAAGGAATACAGACCATGCTAGATGCAGGCATTATAACGCCTTCTACATAACCTTACAGTGCACCTACAGCAGACCTGCCATACATTCTGGATTTTCTGGGATTATCCCGAATCAACATCCCGGAATTGAGCTGATAATCCCGGATAGTCAATGCCGATGTTTAAATTTTTTTTGTTTTGCGAATTTTTAAATTTATGAAGACACGTGCGATTCAAGGGTATTCGATTACAGAAAGAGGTAAGGTATCGGGATAAACTTTTTACTCTTAACTGTCCTCTTTTGGGTACTAACCGGCAATACTATATATCGATTACTTTCTTAACATTTTGGATCCACTGCTCAGACTGCATCAATTCAACTTCAACCCATAGATTTATAAATAGTGTCAGATACTCTCCCTCCCTCCCTCCCTCCCTCCCTCCCTCTCTCTCTCTCTCTCTCTCTCTCTCTCTCTCTCTCTCTCTCTCTCTCTCTCTCTCTCTCTCTCTCTCTCTCTCTCTCTCTCTCTCCTGGCTTAACTTGAAAATTATAACACAAAGAGGAAGAGTTTGACAGACTGTTTAGTGGATCCATAAATGATGTCTTTTTTTAGCAGAACAAAATTTTGACCTTAATAATATTGAGGACTAATTTCCAGGATTATACATTAAAGTAAAATCAATAATCGTCAAATTGATAATAATAACAAAATTAATAATAATAATAAATTAACATATAATGATGATGATGATAACAAACATTTTGATAATGCTATGTACATATTATGGCTCACAATTTAATTTGCCATAGTTAACAATGCCTTTTCTTCTGATGGATAATACAGTACACATAAAATATAATATGAAAAAAAAAAAAACAATTAGAAATTCTATTTAAAAAACGGAGATTGAAATACATTTTTTGTATTCTACACAATTATATAGCACAGTCCCATGAATTCACCTTGCTCGATGTGCTACACGTTCCGCTTTTTCCCCTCAACAGGCCATATCAAACCTTATTCTTATCTCATACAGCATAAGTCATCTGTTAGGCATAGATTTTGCTCAAACACTTTTATAAAGTCTATCGCATGCTGCCTATGGCCAGGCTCTTATTTACAAAAGTGTATGAACCTCATCCAAGGACACACAGAGCAAGTTTTGTAATAATTGTCACCCATTTAGTCTATGATCACCCTCACCATTGCTTGACATTCTTAATCAGTGGTGCTGTACAGTACCAATACCAATAACTTTGGACATAGACAACCACATATGGCACTAAGGGGACTTCTGAATTATTCATTAGATTTGTGTAAAAAGCCAGTTGCAGGGTGAAGGTGTTTATCAGGGATTCGAACTCTGGACATTGTCTAACGATCAATCAAAGCCAGTATAAATACACTACATCACATAAACTGAAAGCAGAACCTATATAAACTATCTTTTATTTGCTGCCATAGAATTTATCTTTATATTCTTATATTATATCTGCTTGGGTAGTGTGCTGACATGGCGGTTTTTTTCCCAAAAAAAAAACCCCAAATTTTGCAAGCTAAAAACAGCAAAATTTGCAAAAAAATTTGCAAAAATTTTGCAAATAGTTGCGATTAATTTTCCTAAAAACCTATAATTCGTTCATGACAGAGAAAGGTATTTGTTTGTTTTTAAGGGTTTCACAGCGCTTGCAACAAATGTAAGGTCATAGCAGCGCCAGTGAAAAGGAAGAAAATGGGATCAAGTAAAAAGTTCTAGAATTACAATTAAAGTACCCAAGAAAAAGGAAGAACACGCTATCAGTATACTTATTTTGAGATTATCTGTTTCATCCTGACACAAGCACAGGTCCCCCAGTGATGATAATGAAAATTTGTCCAAAAGGAGGAAAATCTACCGGTCCATCAGTCAAACCCAAATCTAATGCAAATATAACATAGCTCTTCACAGTTATTTAATATATTATTAGTCCTAAAGCACTTCTGATCATTAGACACATCATGACCTTTTGCAAATATAATTTAATGAATTGTCATTTCCAATTTAACATTTTAGAGGCCTATAATGTTGCCCACTATATCAAGTGATTATGATAAACTTTTGGTCAAAAGGCCAGGAGGTATTTGTTTTTACATAACAAACCCGGTTAGTGTCTGTATTATTGCAACCTTGTGATGATGCAGCTTATAAATAGGAATCTTTAATTAATTGCAAAACATTTTCCATCAACAAATCAAATTTAAATTAGCCTTTAAACAATCGTTTCTTAAATTGATCAGCCTAACTTATAATCTCTCTTTTACCAAATGATATCTATAAACATAATATGAAGATTGAAGGGTGGCTGAGAGAGAAATATGGATATGAGAGAGAAAGAAAGAGAGAGAGAGAGAGAGAGAGAGAGAGAGAGAGAGAGAGAGAGAGAGAGAGAGAGAGAGAGAGAGAGAGAGAGAGAGAGAGAGAATTGATGAATTATTTTTTTTTAATTGTTTTATAATAAGACACAAGTTGTATTGAATACTATTAACAAATTCAGAACAATCAAACAAAAACAAAACAAAAAAATCAAAAAGGAAGAAAATAAAAAGACAGGTTTATAAAACTTATAAAATCGCCAAATGTACTATCATGCTACAGCTAAAAGGTACATAAATATTTACACCCATTTGCTCCATCCCCTTCCCTTTCGATCATCTTCTCATCCATGGCCACCATGTGTCTTGTGCTACTCTTGACATTTGGCGCCAGTGTGGCTAGACTAACGTCATACAGTCCAGTCCAGATAATTCGAAATCTGATTAACCAAATTTCTTTTAAATCGAAGAAAATACGATGTAATGAATTATTTTCTTCTTTTTCTATATAAAATATTCATGGTTAATTCGAATTCGAACAGTCGTTATTCTCTTTATTCGAAGTTCAAGTGCTTGCCCATCGCTAAAAAAAAAACTCTGGAAGGTCATAACGAACTGCCTGTTCTCCGTATCCACCCTCCCACGCGTTTTAATGACTGAGCTGACTAATAATAATAATAACTAGACCCCTGAGGCATGTAATGGCGTGTTGTTCCCTCTCCGTCCCACCCGCCCTCTCTCTTCTTTCTCCAAATTGACCAGCTGTCTCGCGTCATCCCTCTCTCCTTCTCACGCTCTCATCACTAAGACTAACTTGTGGTCTGCTGGCCGCTGGCTAACAAAGGGGGTTGGTTATAAATAGATCTAACACACAGTGATAACCACAAGCTGACCAATAGAGGAGTCAGGTTTAGTTATTTCCCTTGTTTGGAGACAAATCGAATTCTGATAAATAGAAGTCATTTGCTTTTCCCACCCAATTCGAATTATCAGGACTGCACTGTAAATAAAGGAGTCACCAAAATTCATGCAACTGAGCAGAACAAAAAATGATAGAAGGCATTTTTCTTTCATGAACTACCACTTAGCAGAAAATGTTTGAAATGACAAAAACAATGGAACATTTATGAAAAAATCCGCGGAAAATTATCATCACTGGTCCCCACTAAATGTTCTTTAATGTTTTGTTTTTTTTCTTGTTTTTTTTTGGGCAAAATCTCGAAAATTTGCAAAAATTTGCAAAAAAATGCAAATTTTGCGGCCACAATGCAAATCAGCTATTTTTTGCCATTTTTTGCGGCTGCAACGCGGCTGCAAGCGATGCAAAAAACTGCCATGACAGAGTGTGCTTAAGATTACAAAATGATGATATTATCAGCATTTCGACTGGCATTGTTTTGCATTATATGTAGCAATTTTTTTCTACTACTTTGAGTAGTTGAACTTGTTCTTTCATTGAAACTTAAAATTTATCCTCGGTAGATTCTGCTTCTCTTTTAGACAATTTGATACCAATTTATCAATGTAGCATAAATAGGGACAAAGTTATCGTGAATCCAATTTCTTTGATGTAGGAGTGCGTTATGTAATATTATGTAATCTGCTTTTTTTTTGTAACGAAGGTGTCCAAAAATAATTAATGTCCATTTTAAGCTCATTACTTTTCTGAAGTTGTCTGCGAAAAAATAAATGAGCTAACTTTAACCCTATAAAAGTTATTGACATTTTAGTGCGAAATCAACGGTTTCTTGGTCATAAAGTTCGGGAATAAATTACAAAGAAATATAAAATAATGGGAGCGAAATTTGACACCCGAACTTCGGGTGAATTTTGTCACCAGATAATTCGACACCCGAAATTCGGGTGTATATTGTCACCAGATATTTCGACACCCGAAACTTGGGTGTCTCTTATCACCAGATAATTCGGCACACTGAAAAGATGAGTCTTAATTTTAGTTTGTTATTCTTGTTGTTGTTTTCTATCAATTTTGTCTATTAAAAAAAAAAAGCAAATAAATTTTTTTTTTTAAACTCGCTATTTCTATCACTCTCGGTTTCTCTCCCAATACACGAACATCTCTCTCTCTCTCTCTCTCTCTCTCTCTCTCTCTCTCTCTCAAGCTCTCTCTGTGTGGATATTTTAAAAACATTGTTGTAAAGGGCAATATTTTGCTTTCGATTTAAAATACATGTTTTTCCATTGCAAAAATGAGCTCATATCATGAGACCTGAAATAGGCAGGTATTAGTGTTACCTGCTAGGTCGTGCTAGGTGTCGCTCAGAAATTTTCCTAATGATTGTAATGACTTTCATAAGTTCACTATTGTGACAACAATATTGTTTAATAATAATAATAATAATAATAATAATAATAATAATAATAATAATAATAATAATAATAATAATAATAATAATAATAATAATAATAATAATAATAATAATAATTGAATAAAATGATAGAAGTAGAAGGATAATTATAAAAAGAACAATAATATATAAACAAATCAATAAATAAGATTTAAAAGATAAAGGAAATAAAAAAAATAATAAAATAGATAGAAGGGAAAAAAAAAGTATTGAAAAAAAAGGTACCCCGTTGGGCTTTGAACCCAAGAACTTCCAATTAAGAGTAAAGCAGCTCAACCACTATGCTCTTCTCTGCACACTGACACTAGGCTTTCGTGTCATTCAGACTCCATCCAACAAGGAATGCACACGACATTCTGTTTATAGGTTTAGGCAATTTCTATACGAACGAAGAAGGGTTTATATTCGAATTGTTCATTGTTTGTATCATTTAATTCCTAAGCATTTTACAGTGATGATACTCACAAAAAGTCAAAAAGGAGGAAAAGTCTCGGAAAAACGGAAAACTCACCTAGAACATTCTTGCACCACAGGAAAGTAGGCAGGATGACTTCTTTTGAGTACAATTTTAAAACGCCCGGAGTCCAGTAAAAGGAGGAAATTTTTTATATATATTTTTTTTTTAAAAGGAGGTATTTTTTAAAGATTTATTATATAAAAAAAAAGTAAAAGGAGGAAATGAAGGAAATATCCGCGGATCGAGGATCTGAGGAGGAAAACCGAGGAAAGGAAAGAAAACCGCGGATTTCCGCGGATCCGCGGAAAAGTATCATCACTGATTTTAATTAGTCCCTGCCTTCAGACAACCATTTAGCCCTACTAGCATCATGCTGATAAATTCACACGACGGAAGTCGTTGAGGGTAGCTAATTCTCAACATGCACATGCGCGACTCGGGTGTCGAATAACCTGATGACAAGATACACCCGAGTTTCGGGTGTCGAATAACATTCCGTAAAATAATAAGGCGTATTTTTCACCCAGTTATTGTTACATAACTTTTTAACTATTTATCCAATTTTCATGAAACTGGTACTGGTACCATTGGAATTGTGATGCTGAGCTTGATCTTATGAGTATGAGTATGAGTTCATCGTTGAGGGCCGGTGGCCCGTTGATGGTCTTTGGATCGGTCTCCACCAACTTGTGGAGGTCGAAAGGCTGGCTTCAATTGGAAATCGGTGCTGTATTTTAGATCCTGCAGGAAACTGTTAATTTGGCTTTTAAAGCTGTTTATGCTTGGCACTATAACTATTTTTTCAGGCATGCTATTCCATGTCTCAACAATTCGCTGACGAAAGAAATTTTTTCGGATGTTTAAATGGCAATTTTGTTTGGCAAGTTTAACAGTGGCCTCTTGTTCTTTTGTCCTTGTTAAATGTGAGGTAATCTTCTACATTTACTTTGCAGAGACTGTTGGTCAATTTGTAAGGTTCAATTAGATCTCCTCTGAGTCTGAGTCTTCTGTACATGAGGCTAGGGAGGTCTAATGCTCTGAGTCTATCTTCGTAGCTGAGGTTTGAAATTTCGGGAACAAGTTTGGTGGCTCGACCTTGGACATTTTCAATTAGTAAAGCATCTGATTTATTGATGGGGGACCATACAGTTTCCATATTCCAAGTGTGATCGTATTAGACTTTTAAAAAGAGTGGTTAATATGGGTTTGTCTATATAGATAGAATTTGAAAAGATCCTGCAATTTTGAAAATTCTATCGAAGTCCCTACAGTAAGTCACACAAAATGTTTCTATCATCCCTCTTCTTCTTTCCTTCTCGATTCTTAAACTAACACACTCTTATTCAACTTCAAGCCATTTGACAACACGCCATTTTGAACAGAAAATACAGTGTTGTGTTCAGGTAGGGGGCAACGACTAATTTTCAGAGACGGGAGAATGCTTCTACTACTGCGAATAGTGATAACACTGTGGACTCGCTATTCGCAGTCCTGTCTATATCTAAGTCTATCTAGAGATAATAATAATAATAATAATAACAATAATAATAATAATAATAATAATAATAATAATAATAATAATAATAATAATAATAATAATAATAATAATAATAATAATAATAATAATAATAATAAATAATAATAATAATAGATCTTTATTGTCCATAAGTATGGCAATTTGTCATTTAGTTACACTTGTTATAACGTTATATATATATGATAACTATAACATTGAACAGATATTTCACTCCTACTTATCTTCCTCTCTCTCTCTCTCTCTCTCTCTCTCTCTCCCTTCTCTCTCTCTCTCTCTCTCTCTCTCTCTCTCTCTCTCTCTCTCCTCCTCTCTCTCTCTCCTCTCTCTCTCTCTCTCTCCTCTCTCCCTCTCTCTCTCTCTCTCTCTCTCTCTCTCTTTCTTCCTCTCTTTCTTTCACGCGTGCGATATACACAACATAAACATATTTATTTCATTTTTAATTCGTTAGATTTGTGGCAATTCGACACCAAATATTATCATCATTAACAATTGGTCAATTAATCTAACATTAAATAAATTAATCAGTCAATCAGTCAACGCATCAATCCTTGGTTTTGCTGTTCCATATGAAATATTCAACATTTTTATTGCTGATGGAACGAACGTTGATTTATACTTGTAAGTTCGACATTTAATCTGGCAAAACCTTCTCCCAGATGGTAAAAGACTAAATTCATGGTATAAAAATAAAATATGTTTTTTATTGTTGGTAATTGAGAATGCTTTCCTTTCTTTTGCTTTTCCATGAATTCTTTCTACTCCATCAAGAAGATGGTTTATTATTTTTGATGCCTGCTTTGATTGATTTTGAAATTTTTGATTTATCTTTAAGTTGGCATACGCCAAAAAATATGGTGCAGCCAAACGCAATTACACTTTTAATCAATGAGTCATAAACTCTTAACATAGTTTTCTTCCCTACTTGAAATGTTCTCAATTTCCTTAGGATGTATAATCTTTGGGCAACTTTCTTAGATATTATGTTAATATGTTGAGAGAAATTTATCTTTTAATAAGCCAAGAATAGCAGTATCATCTGCATATTTCACTATAAAACAATTTTCAAAGGATGGTCTGCAGTCGTTGGTGTATAAGATGTACAGGATTGGGGAACTCCATCCGTTCGACAACGTTTTTTTGTTGGAGATATTTTCACCCAATTTTACACATTGCGGTCTATGGGTCAGAAACTCTTTATACCATTTAATAAGGTAGTTTGGAATATCCATGTTGCACAACTTTTGAAGCAAAATATCTGTGTTCATGGCATTAAAAGCTGACGAAAAGTCGACATACAGGATTATGGCGTAATTCGAGGGCGTTTAGTCAAGGTGTTTTGAGATCAAATTTGTGGAGGTTAACAGTGCGTCTTCTACACTGAGATGTTGCTGGTATGCAAATTGGTACGGATCTAGCAATTTCAGGTCATGACATTTTTGTAGGAGCTCATCTTTTAATTTTTTTTCTAAACATTTCATTACAATCGATGTAAGTGCCACTGGACGGAAGTTGTTCAATACGGCTGGGCAGCGCTTTTTTGGAACTGGAATGACAATCGATGTTTTCCAAAGTACTGGCACTGATTGTTCATAGATTGACCTTTGAAATAGTTTTGTATAAGGTATAGCCAGTTGTTGGTGACATATTTTCAAAATAGTTCCGGTAATGTTGTTCGGTGCTTTATGTTCTTTACATCGCCGGAAGAGGGAGCTTACAGTTTCTTCTTCTTCATCTGGAGGTGGCTCATTGTTATTTGACAAACCGTTGTGCACAGATGGGAGCCAGTCAAAACGACAGTAAAAATAATTTAATTTGTTGACAACAGTTATCGTTTTTCCTTGTGGGAATGTTTGTTTCTTTTGGTCTACTCCTCCCATTTGCTTTATCATCTCCCATGCTTTCCTTGCACAGCCCGATCTCAGTAGTCGCTCCATTTTGTTTTTGCATTCAACCTTTTCTTCTTTTACTGAATTTCTGATCTTTCCCTTTTCAAATTCTAGTTTAATGTCACCACAATTTTCTTTTCGTTGAGTATATATTTAAGTCGCTTTGTAACCCATCGTTTATTGTTAGGAAATATCCTAATTTCTTTTTTTTCCACGCATAAATCCACACAAAATGCAATATAACATGTCACAGTTTCAGTCCATTCATCAATACTGTCTCCTTCTCCCAGTAACATCTCCCACCGAGTACAGTCAAAACAGCTGTTCAGACGTTGGATTGACTCTTGAGTCCAGATATGGCGATATACTACAGTTGGTTTCTCACTTTTAAATTTAGAGATATACGTCGGTACTAAGTGAATTGTATTATGATCAGATGTGGCTATCGGTTGTTTTTGTAGCCCTTTGTAGGCATTCTTTATATCAAGCGTGTTGTTTCCTCATGTTTTGCAGATGACGAACTGTTCTAGTTCTAGTTCAGCTATGGGAAGCTGACAGTAATTAAAATCACCAACAATAATAAGTGGACTGTCCGGGTGGCGTAGAAGTGGTCATCACATGCTCATTTATTAATTGGTATGCTTTGTCAATTTTTTGCGCTAGGTGGAATATAATTATAAACATTAACAATGGTCACAACCCGAAACTCCCGAGGCAAGTAGTGTGGACGTAGAGACAAAGAAAGTAGTTCAATATTAGGAGTGTCGATTTGATCTTTTATATTTACAATTTTACACCATCTCTCATTCACATTTATGCATAGACCTCCCCCTTTGTTTTTCCCTAATGACGTGTCTCTATCCTTTCTGACTTTCTGTACAAAGTACAATTTGCCAAATCAATACTACTATTAGGCAGTTTAGTGAGCAGCAGCAGTGGCAGTCAAATTGTGACCCAACTCACCCATAGGAAAGTTGTGACTGGAAATTGCTGTTCGCGTTTTGGGGGGTTCAATTAAAGATGCATAACTTCATTATAAAGAGGAATATTGCAGATATTTTGGTATCATTATTGTCGTCTTTCAATTAACTTTTAAATGGTGCCAATTAAGTAAAAATCCATTAATAACTCCAGAAGTTATATGAAGTTAAAATTTGGCAATTTTCAATTGTATTTATTTTTTTATTTACCGCGTGTGTTTTTAAAATAAAAAGACATGTTTTTAGAATAATATCTAAACTTTATTCATGCCAAATTTCAGGGCTCTATATCTATGCGCAGATACTTTTTAACTCTGCGCCGAAATGCCATGTTTACATTATCTTCTCATCATGGCTGCCCGACAATATCGATATTCGTATCGATATTTTAAATTTAGTTATGTATTATAGCTTTTGTTTTAAAAGTTTGTATATTTCTTCTCTTTGTGAAATCCGATACTAATAATATCGATATTTTAATAATATCGATATTTTAAAAATACCAATTGCTTTAATTTTAGGAACTGTGTTTTCAGTCCACCGGTGGACTGAAAACACAGCTGTGTATTCAGTCCACCGGAAATAAAAATATTTAAAACAGACCAATTATCGATAATGACGACATTGATACTGAGCCTATTGTAAGGTAGTCATCATCAAAAGTGGATAGGCATAACATTTATGGCAATTTGACGGCTTAATAATATCATTTACAGCGTTTTATTTACTCTCGGAAAGTCCTGAGTGAGAGTTGTTCGAAATAGGGAGCCTGAAATAGATCTCATTTCTTTATACAATGGTTGCCAGATAGCCATTGGTCTGGTCAATTTGGCCAAAATTGACCACACAGAGAATAATGTATCTATAAGTAATCTAAAATTGACATTTATATCTATTTTTTAATGTTTCCTAGTCCGTTATAGTTTTTATGATTACCAAAACCGATGAGTTTTCCAAGGAGATCATAGTTTAAGTATTGTTTGCCCACGTAAAGTTCTATTTGGTCACTTTTCACATCGATCACTGGCCTCGGGCACGCCTGTGTACTCCCTTGGCAAAAAACAATTCTTAAGTTTCAAGTTCAACACGTTGCCGCCATTCCTGGTGACTCGAGAAGTTTGATCGACTTTTAATTTTGTAAAAAGATGATTTACTTTTACTCACTTTTAAGATTATTCTTTTAATTTAGAACACAGTGAGGCGTCAAAATGTATTGCCTTGTGTATTTCTTGTACGTAACAATATGAATCCGGAGAAAAACGAACAAACAAAACAAAAACAAAACAAACAAAAAAATAAGATAAAAGAAAAATAGAAAACATCTTTATAGTTATAGGGTCTTGAATGTGTTTAAGGGAGCGTCAGAGAGAAAAGGGGGGTGGGGGTGGGAGAGATTGGAGATAGAGTATAGATAAATAGACAGATAGAGAGAGATAGAGAGAGAGAGAGAGAGAGAGAGAGAGAGAGAGAGAGAGAGAGAGAGAGAGAGAGAGAGAGAGAGAGAGAGAGAGAGAGAGAGAGAGAGAGAGAGAGAGAGAGAGAGAGAGAGAGAAGGACTGCTTTGTAGCTACTTGTACTCGATTTTTATTTTTTATTTTGGTTCCTATCCTTATTTATAAGGTTACAGCTTGGGACACTTTGGTGTAGACAATACCGACGTGAGCAGCAAGGAAGATGACTCTACATTCTTTTAAGGACTCTTTTGTTTTTAAAGGGTGATGGCGCTTATAAAACACTGAGGTCATTTTAGGGCTAGTAGAAACGAAAAAATGGGATGCCAGTCAAAAAAAATTACAGTTTTAGAAGACATGATAGACGATGAACAATAGACCAGCCCTACAATTCAAAGGACAAGGGATGATTTTGAAAGAAAAGAATCTTGGAAGAGGGGGAAGGCCTCGAAGCACAGCTGTACTCGAGGCCAGTGATCGATGTGAAAAGTGACCAAATAGAACCTTACTTGGGCAAGCAATACTAATACTCTGATCTTCTTGGAAAATTCATCGGTTTTGATAATCACAAAAAAATTATAAATGACCAGGAAATCACAAAAAAAATTCTAAAGGACTAGGAAAAATTAAAAATAGATGTAAATGTTAATTTTAAATTAATTATAGAAACATTATTCTCTGTGTGGTCAATTTTGGCCAAATTGGCCAGGCCAATGGCTATCTCGCAGCCACGGTAAGAATCTCGTCAATGTTTGATAAATCAGTTTCGAGAATTGAGATCTATTTCAGGCACCCGGTTTCGAACAACTCTCAATCAAGATTTCCTGAGAGTAAATAAAACACTGTACTGTAAATGATGTTATTCAGCCGTTGAATTGCTATAAATTTTATGCCTGTCCATTTCTGATGATGCCTATAATAGGCTCAGTATCAAAGTTGTCACGATCGATTAAGGTAAGTATAGACGATAATTGGTCCTTTTAAAATATTTTTATTTACGGTGGACTGAAAACACAGTTCCTTAATTTTATTTTATTTTGCCATCAAGTCATCAAGTTTCTTTCCCATATGCTTAGATATGTTTGTTATCATTTGTATCCAATTCTAAAGGCCTTAGCCTTAATAATTATTATGTTAAGAAGTTCTATTAGTTATAAATTATGACACCCCCACACATTGAGAGAGAAGGGGGGGGGGAGTGGGGGGAATAACATTATATTGTCAGTTCAAATGATGTAATAGCAATAAACCCAAAGCGGTTCAGCATAATTTTTTTAAGTGTTAAAAGCCAGAACTTTCCTTCTAACTAAAATAGGGAATCCGTTTCAATTTATTTGAACTTTTTCAATCTACCATTTTATTTATATGCAATTTGCCAGAGGTAAAAATAAACTCATTATGTTATTACGCAACATGTTTATATCTTTTCATTTAAATACTCTCAAACCCTTTTTTATTCTCTATGTATTAAATCATAGAGGGGAATTATTTGCAATTGTTTCAGTGAGATATTGGGGATAAATCCAGAAGTGATATAGCAGATTGTTTCTCACGGCTAGCCGAATTTTTAATTCCGTTGGAGGTGTACAAAAACGCACCGTTTTTATGCACCTCCATTGGCGGTGATGGTAAATGAAAATGTTGCATACGTCCATGAGGTTTAAATAGTTATAGATTGTAGTTTAGCACGCTGCTTAGTGATTACCAATATACAATGATAATAAATTAAAGAATAATAACAATAATTTAAAAAATCAAATGTCAAAAGAAGCATGGCACACAAATACTGATCTCAAATATCTAAATAATATAAATAATTTTAGAAAATTAAAATCGAAGTTTTTTAAAAACATGATAAAAAGTTTTTGAAAAAAAAAAAAAAAAGAAAGAAAAAAAGCAAACAAAAACAAAGTAAATCAAAAAAAAAAAAAAAATGTCAACAATCAACAATGGGAATCGAACCCGGTACTTTCAAGGTTGGAATCTGAGAGCTTGTCCACTGCGCTACGGATCCACCTGACTGTTCATCACATTTAATAAGGTCTTTCTAAAACTAAAACATTATTTTACCTTCAATGCAACTTCTATTTTCTGGTTTTATATTTCGATTTTTTTAATTATTATTATTTTTATATAAATTTATTAACAAATACATCCTACATATGTCACAATATTACTTTCGCCATGTCCAATTACAGAAACACAATATCGCTAATGAAATTGGGTGGAATGCGCATGCGTGACGGAGGTGTATAAAAACGATCAGTTAAGATACACCGTCAACGGAGGTGTATAAAAACACTACGTTTTAATTATGTAACATTTGCGTCATATTATTAAGTAATAATGTGTTAATTTGAAATGTTTATCTTCCTCTTTATTAATATAAATGCATCGTCCTCGATAAGTTAATAAGACGAACATTTTGGTATACAATATATAAGAACTCCATATTGACTGTTTTAACCATTTTTTATTAATCACGCGATTTCGTTCGGTCACAACTTTGCAATGGTAATTTTGGGGTAAAAATCGGTCTGAAATTTCAGACTTTGAACTGCCGTAACTACATTTCGAATCAAGATAGAAACAAAATTCAAACTGTTTTGTAATCTGTGTTGTCAGCTCTTTTATATATTCATATGACATTGGTTTCAAGAGTCATTTAGAATTTCTGTTAATAAACTTAAACTCCCTAGCCTAAGTACTACTGTCGGTGTCCATAGACGAAAGCCATGTTTCCGTAAACAAATAATACATGCATTTTTATAATCATAATCAAACTTGGAGAGAGCAGTGAGTGGGTCTATCTTATTACGAAGAGATAGTCTATATCTCTAACATTGGAAAGGATTATTGAAGTTGAAGGGAGTGGTGGTTTTGAGATCCTCGTCTCTGTTAGTTCTAGACAAGTAGCGCCACTAGCGCGAAAAGCTTTAGGAAGGCTTTCAACTGTATTGTAAAACAATGCGACAGTTGAAAAGTATACTTACTATTACTAATGTTTTGAAAAATTAATCAAACAACGTTGAAATCAAATATATTATTATCTAGATCTAGAGTAGATAATAAATCTGAAATTCGCACATTTTTGTTTATAGCGATTTAAATATTTCGTTTTTCGCATTACCACGTTGATAACGGAAGTGAGGTAATAAATTTGTAATAGCCGAGAGATGTCAAAAGGAACTGTGTATGGAACTGTGTTTTCAGTCCACCAGTGGACTATGTTTTCAGTCCACCGGAAATAAAAATATTTTAAAAGGACCAATTATCGTCTATACTTACCTTAATCGATCGTGACAACTTTGATACTGAGCCTATTATAGGCATCATCAGAAATGGACAGGCATAAAATTTATAGCAATTCAACGGCTGAATAACATCATTTACAGTGTTTTATTTACCCTCAGAAAATCTTGATTGAGAGTTGTTCGAAACCGGGTGCCTGAAATAGATCTCAATTCTCGAAACTGATTTATCAAACATTGACGAGATCCTTACCGTGGCTGCGAGATAGCTATTGGCCTGGCCAATTTGGCCAAAATTGACCACACAGAGAATAATGTTTCTACAATTAATTTAAAATTAACATTTACATCTATTTTTAATTTTTCCTAGTCATTTATAATTTTTTTGTGATTATCAAAACCGTTGAATTTTCCAAGGAGATCAGAGTATTAGTATTGCTTGCCCAAGTAAGGTTCTATTTGGTCACTTTTCACATCGATCACTAGCGTGAGTACAGCTGTGCTTCGAGGCCTTCCCCCTCTCCCCTCCCTCCCTTAAAATTAACATTCACATCTATTTTTAATTTTTCATAGTCATTTATAATTTTTTTGTGATTATCAAAACCGATGAATTTTCCAAGGAGATCAGAGTATTAGTATTGCTTGCCCAAGTAAGGTTCTATTTGGTCACTTTTCACATCGATCACTAGCGTCGAGTACAGCTGTGCTTCGAGGCCTTTCCCCTCTCCCCTCCCTCCCTTAAAATTAACATTCACGTCTATTTTTAATTTTTCCTAGTCATTTATAATTTTTTGTGATTATCAAAACCGATGAATTTTCCAAGGAGATCAGAGTATTAGTATTGCTTGCCCAAGTAAGGTTCTATTTGGTCACTTTTCACATCGATCACTAGCGTCGAGTACAGCTGTGCTTCGAGGCCTTTCCCCTCTCCCCTCCCTCCCCCCCCCCCCCCCCCCCCCGGGCAGTCTTGACTTTGTCTTCTTCCAAGATCCTTTTCTTTCAAAATCATCCCTTGTCCTTTGAATTGTAGGGCTGGTCTATTGCTCATCGTCTATCATGTCTTCTAAAACTGTAATTTTTTTTTTTTTTTTGACTGGCATCCCATTTTTTCCTTTCTACTAGCCCTAAAATGACCTCAATGTTTTATAAGCGCCATCAACCTTTAAAAACAAAAGAGTCCTTAAAAGAATGTAGAGTCATCTTCCTTGCTGCTCACGTCGGTATTGTCTACACCAAAAGTGTCCCAAGCTGTAACCTTATATATAAGGATAGGAACCAAAATAAAAAATAAAAATCGAGTACAAGTAGCTACAAAGCAGTCCTCTCTCTCTCTCTCTCTCTCTCTCTCTCTCTCTCTCTCTCTCTCTCTCTCTCTCTCTCTCTCTCTCTCTCTCTCTCTCTCTCTCTCTCTCTGTGTGTGTGTGTGTGTTTCTCTCTCTATCTATCTATCTATCTATCTATTTATCTGAACTCTATCTCCAATCTTTCCCACCCCCCCCCCCCTTTTTTTTTCTCTCTGACGCTCCCTTAAACACATTCAAGACACTATATAACTATAAAGATGTTCTCTATTTTTCTTTTACCTTTTTTTTTTTTGGGGGGGGGGGGGGGGGGTTTGTTTGTTCGTTTTTGTTTCGTTTTTCTCCGGATACATATTGTTACGTGCAAGAAAGACACAAGGCAATACATTTTGACGCCTCATTGTGTTCTAAATTAAAATAATAATCTTAAAAGTGAGTAAAAGTAAATCATCTTTTTACAAAATTAAAAGTCGATCAAACTTCTCGAGTCACCAGGAATGGCGGCAACGTGTTGAACTTGAAACTTAAGAATTGTTTTTTGCCAAGGGAGTACACAGGCGTGCCCGAGGCCAGTGATCGATGTGAAAAGTGACCAAATAGAACTTTACGTGGGCAAACAATACCTAAACTATTATCTCCTTGGAAAACTCATCGGTTTTGGTAATCATAAAAATTATAACGGACTAGGAAAAATTTAAAAAATAGATACAAATGTCAATTTTGGATTACTTATAGAAACATTATTCTCTGTGTGGTCAATTTTGGCCAAATTGGCCAGACCAATGGCTATCTGGCAACCATAGTATCGAGAATTGAGATCTATTTCAGACTCCCGATTTCGAACAACTCTCACTCAAGACTTTCCGAGAGTAAATAAAACGCTGTAAATGATATTATTAAGCCGTCAAATTGCCATAAATGTTATGCCTATCCACTTTTGAGGATGACTACCTTACAATAGGCTCAGTATCAGTGTCGTCATTATCGATAATTGGTCCGTTTTAAATATTTTTATTTCCGGTGGACTGAATACACAGCTGTGTATTCAGTCCACGGGAAATAAAAATATTTTAAAAGGATCAAATGTCGTCTATACTTACCTTAATGGATACTGACAACATTACATTGATACTGAGCCTATTATAGGCATCATCAGAAATGGACAGGCATAAAATTTATGGCAATTCAACGGCTAAATAATTTCTTTTACAGCTGTGTATTCAGTCCACGGGAAATAAAAATATTTTAAAAGGATCAAATGTCGTCTATACTTACCTTAATGGATACTGACAACATTACATTGATACTGAGCCTATTATAGGCATCATCAGAAATGGACAGGCATAAAATTTATGGCAATTCAACGGCTAAATAATTTCTTTTACATCGTTTTATTTACTCTCGGAAAATCTTGATTGAGAGTTATTCGAAACCGGGGGCCTTAGCTATTGGCCTGGCCAATTTGGCCAAAATTGGCCGCACAGAGAATAATGTTTCTGCAATTAATTTAACATTAACACATATCTATTTTTAATTTTTCCTAGCCCTTTAGAATGTATGTGATTATCAAAACCGATGAATCTTCCAAGGAGACTAGAGTTTTAGTATTGCTTGCCCAAGTAAGGTTCTATTTGGTCACTTTTCACATCGGATAACTGACCTCGAGTACGGCTCGGCTGCCTCTCTAATCATCCTTGTCATTTCCTTCCACTGTTCATGGTCCTTTGCTGTGGATGTCTTCCTTTGATTTTAATATTTTGTTATTTCGAAGGCGTTTTAGGTCTCTATTGAGGACAGTGTGAATTGAGCTACCTTGATATTTCTTGTGTCCAGATGGGGTGAAAAAAGTATTCATGGCTTTATTAACTGGTATATTTACACCTCTTCTGAGTATATGCCCAAAAAGCCGCCATCTTGCCTCCAGAACTTGAATGGATAAGGGTCTTTCATTGCATTTTTCATACAGTGTTTTATTGCTTATTTTTGTGGGGTATCGTATGCATGACTCTTTTCAGTTGTTTTCTATGGAATCTGTCTAATCTTTGCTCTTCGGTTCCAGTCAGTGCCCATGTTCCGCAGTTGTATATAAGCACGGATTTTACAAGGGCTGTGTATAACTTGATTTAAGTATTTAATTTTATTTTATCTTTTCTAATCCATATATGTAATAATTTATTTAGTGCAGCCGTAGATAAGCTTTTTATTCTTTCTAAGTCTTCCTTGTCTCCTATGAATGATCCTACTTTTTTCGTGGCTCTCCATTCATCTTTCTTCCTTGACAATAATGTTACATATGTTTTGTCAGTATTAACGTACAGTTGGTGATTTTGTAAGGCTCTTTGGATGTCATTTACATTGACTTGTTTGAGGCCGATAAAGTCAATGTCGTCTGCATATGCAATTTCCATGGGGAGTTCGTTTTAAAAACGTAATTGGACCGAAGGATCAGATTTACGCACATCTTTTAAAGCGTTTTCTATGTAAATGATAAATAAAAAGGAATGATTTATTCTCTGAGGCACCGATTATTTTGGTCGTTATCCAGGTTTCACTTATAAGGAATCGGATTAATCTAACTTCATCTTCTACAACTATTCCTTTCATAATATTTAACAAGGATTGGCGATTGATAGTATCGAAGGCGACAGACATATCTATTCCAGTTATAACTATTTCTATTTTTTTTTTCTGACAGGGTTTTGGCAGCAAGCCATTTGTGGGTCCTAACTACATCTACAGTACTTCTCTCCGTCCTGAATCCGATTTGACTATGTGACAAATATTTTTCAACAATCGGTCTAATTCTATTCAGTGTGATCAGGGAGAGTGATTTTCTAATTGTGTTAAGCAGAGTAATTGGTCTCAAATTATTTGGAGGGCCTTTTGTTTTTCCTGGATTTTGTATTGATATCAGCTCCCCTTTATTGATATCCAAGTTCTGGTGGTGTTCGAACGTTTGAAAATGTCCGCTATGTGTTCATCTAATAAGGGTGGTCCATATTTTGGAAGTTCAGCACATACTCCATCTTCTTCCGGTTCCCTGTTGTTATTTAGACTTTTAAAAGCATTTCTCACTTCTCTTGGTGTAATAGGTTTAAATAGTGTAGGGGGATCTCTCCCAAATGAGCTGACGTGTGGCGTTTTGTTGTATTGAAATTTTGTTTTATAATATTCAAAAAGATCATTCGAAATGTCATTGGGGTTAATAATTAATTTGCCCGAGTCGTCCTCTATCTTTGGGTTCTCAAATGGTCTTTGATTTAATAGTCTCACCACTTTGTACATTGCTTGATCGTTGTTGCAATTACTAATATTATCAACTTTTTTTTATATCCAACTCTTCATTTCTAATTTCGGTTACTCTACGTCTTATGCGGTATATATATATATATATAT